>NC_083626.1:26207959-26436407 GCF_963584025.1 Labrus mixtus
TATACGCTGTGAGAGTCCCATATTGGCCAACATATAAACTGATCAAGCTCTGATCACATGCTGGATGTTAGTCATTCACATAGACTGTGTATAAACATGGACGTGGTCTCTGTGACGTCACCAAGTGGTTTCTGAAGCAGACTTCAGTGGTGGTGGTTGCCATACTGGAAATGCTGTCTCAAATTAACCAACCAAATTGTAAGCAAAGGGGCGGAGCTGAGATGAGCCTTAAGCCTCAACGCACGCGCCCATCATGGATCAGCAACGCCCCTCAATATGAATAACTGTTGTCATTCTTAAAATCAGTGTTAGGGGGAAATGAAAGGCAATAATAACAGAAAAGTTCATTCACAACAAATGTCCTGAATTCCCCTGTGGAAATGAAGCGGACACCCACCGGGCCGCAGACAGAGGATGTATCTCCCGTTGGGGTCGGGCTGAGGCAGGACGGTGAGGAAGCCCAGGTCCAGGACGTGTTTCACCGTGGACGGCTTCAGGTCCTGGAACACCTCGGGCCACGCTTTGCGCCCCGCCTGGTAGTTGAGCAGCAGCTGGAGGGCGCGGTCATAGTCGAACTTCCTGGCCCGCAGGAAGCGCAGGAGGAAGGTGTCGTCCAGCCTCGTCCTCAGGTTGGGCTGTTCCTGAAGAGTCGGATTGAAAACAGATCAAAGGCAAAAACGCGTTTCAGTCGGCTGCATGTGAAAAACTGAGCAGGGTCAGTCTAATGATGTTTTTACACTGTCACCAAGACCTAAGGAAAGACCTGGACTAGACCTTCAACAAGTCTGCCTATCTGAAGCCTTCTGTATGTAACTCCTCTGAACAAGAACCCTCTCACAGTACAAAGTGTCTGAAAATGTAAATCTAAAATGCATTATTTACGACTGTATTTAAAGGTCCCATGTTCTTCTTTTTCTGGTTTTATATGCTCTTTAGTGTGTTTTCCAAGTGTCCTGTGCATGTTTAGGCACATCTATGTGCAAAAATTCAAAGTCAGCGGAAACGCAGCTTCTCCTACGTCCTCCTGTTAGCTGTAGCATTAGCCGCATGTAACGCTCGGTTCTAGCCCCCCTCGATAAAAATGTGTCAGTGCGACGTCATTGTCAGTGTGAGATCACTGATCTAAGCCCGTTGGCTCGTTGTGGCCCTGCAGCTCATGTTGAAATTTCCGAGACGCGTGCTGAGCAACTGACCAATAACGACAGAGTGGATCGGCAGACCAATCAGAGCAGACTTGGCCCACGTGGAGTCTAACAGTGTGGGCTCAACAGAGTGCAGCTGACGGACTCAGAGCGGAGAGGGAGCAAGGAGGAGCAGTACATGAAAACAGACACTTTTTACAGACTTCAGCTATTGTGAACGTACAAAAGTAGGTACATAGATTAAATATACGAAAAGGGCAGAATATGACCTCTTTAAAGGATTTCTGGAAACAACTTAACTTCAGTACCCAGCTGAGAACATTATTAACCCTTCATTTAATAAGAATGTTCGTCATGTCGTGACCTTTTTTTAAACAAAAAGTAAGTTTGGAGGAGTCAGGATGTATCTGAGATGAAGGATGTGTTCCAGTAGGCATATTTTGTTCTCTAATTATATTCAAGAAAGAAATCAAGTTTGTTCTAATACAAGTCTGTCAAAGGCAGAATGACAAAATAGAAGGATGCCCATCTTTATCTGGTTACATTTACTGTGTGCAATCCAAGCAGGTTTTTTTTATTTTATACTTTTCTGGTAGGTACTGTAATCCTCTGAGCACTGAATCATCTAGACAACTTATCTAAGGGGGTTTTAAATCTCCAAGTTCGCAGACAGAAATGCTATGGCGAAGTAGTGTGTCCAGACTAAATGCACACTGCGTAAAAAGTGCACACTTTGGGAGCAGGGAAGGTGTTTATCTCGCATGGTAACCCCAGAATTCCTCCAGAAGGTTTAAAAAAAAGATCAGTCTCATCATCAAGTTAAAGTTTCATAGTAAATAATTAATAACAGCTTTGTAGGTGTAAACAGTATCGAACTTCTGTACGGCGTGCAGAGATAGCTTAGTTTACAAATGTGAGAATTTGAGACAGCATCAGGAATAACCATTCACTCGTGGTTTGGGGGTATACAGAGACAACGACAGCTGTCCTTTCCTGATTTACATTTTTCTGCACAGAAATAAAGACTGTTTTATGTTTTTTTATTATGCATGTCTGTGAAAAGTGAAACCTTCAGTATCATGTCTCTCAGCGCTTGGACATCCCGGAGACGCCACTCTGGTTTCTCCTGGAGCTCCTCCCGGGCCTTGGCCACCAGCTCGGGGGTCAGGGTGCAGGAGTACATGGGAGGAGGGGGTCCAGGGAACCAGCAGTGTCCCGCAGCCGCCGACGGGTCCACCGGAGGAGACCTGAGATCGATGGACTCATGCTGATCATCCATGGACTGACTGGATGAAGCTGTTTGGAAAGGAGACACAAGACAGGATTAGATTTTTTGTAGACTGTGTCATACACATGCTTTGTAACTTAATGCCTCTTTAACTTAAATTTGACAACAGATATTAGAGGTTAAATGTTTTTTTTAATACATTAGAATAAAAAACGAAAACATCAGCTCATTAAATGTGTTTGCTCATCATTGAGTCACAGTCTCAGCTGACTGACTAACACAACCTGATCATGAGCAGAACCGATGCGACAGAAGTCAGAATAATGACTGAAAAACCCGAAAATGCATCAAACACATCATCGATACAGGACAAACATGGACGCCTTTAATAAACACTCCTTTGAAAGTGATGAAGTGTCATCAAAAAACATGCTGCAAACACCCACAACAACAAAAAACACACAGAGTCAAAAAAAAAAAATCTCAACCGACCTGTCAGGAAAGAAAATCCTTTTTTCCGGGTTGGTAAACTCCGCGCTCTCTCATTGGCTCACATGCGGCCACGTGAGGCGCCGCTGACGTTACATTGCGTTCGATTCGAACGTCGGTTGTTTTGCTGATGATGACGATGATGTTGCTTTCACGTCCCCTCGGAGAATACACAACACCTACCCGCGAATTCAAAATAAAAAAAGGAGAGTGGGAAGGCAAATATAGTATCGTTGAGTGTTTTTGAGTTTCTTTTGAAGATGTCATCCTTTATTCAATGACTTTACAACGTGAAAGAGTTTCTTTGGTAAAACAAACAGCGTGTTTAATATTTCCTACAGCTTTTCTTTGGGACTACATGGGACATTAGTGCAACTGAATCACACATAATGACAAACATGTTCACGCCTTTCTAAAGCAAAAGGACTGTTTTTATACTATGGCAACTATTTAAGGTATTAAGATACAAATTAAATCAAATATTTTCTACGGTTGGCAACAATAGTTTTCTCGTAATTCATTTGTTTTCATCCTATCGAAGTTAACGCAGACCCCAAATACGACGGAGGATTAGGGCCACGTTAAAATGTTTTTGGTTTTTTTTAATTCGAGATTAAACTCGTAAATGTACGACTTTAATCTCGAATTATTATTTTTTTTTTTTAACGTGGCCCTAATCCACCTAAAATCCCAAAAAGGCATAATAAAAAAAATAAAAATACATACATATCTTGTGCGCACACATGTTCTTTTTGGGTCTTCAGGGGCTCCGTACTGTAGGTCTAACAATTTTCTTTATTACTTCAACTTTTAAAAAATAGATTTTTTTTCCCACGCTCTTTTGTGTGGACTCAGTGTTTCTATCAGTTACACATGAAGGCGGTAGATGGCAGAGTTTGTCTGCATATTACTCCGCCTTATTATCCCTCTCACTCCTTCTACATGACGTTTCAACAACTGACAGGTTTGTCTTCAACTTCACTTTGACAATGAATTATTAAAAACATCGTCATATATTCATGTAGCCTCATTGTTTGATGGTTTGGTATCAAAACAAATACTGAACTTGGATGTCTTTCATATCTGAAAATGTTTTAACTTTTCACCAAGTCAAACATTTATGTCATTTAATTGTAGTCGTATTAAAATGTTAATAAAACAGTTTTAATGTTGAGATAAATCCCTTTTCTCTCTTCTGGAATCAGTGCTATCTATAATGATTATATGACACCTTATCAGTCTGAAGCAACATGTGGTTATCAGTGAACAAGCTGCACTGCCACGTTGGACCCTTTTTGTTCCTCCACACACTTTTCCAACATGACTGATTTCTCATTTTCATTCTTAGTTTTTATATTTTTAGTGCTTATTTACTTTGTATTTAATATCATATTGTGTTTATTTGCTAATATTGTGTGTTTGGATAAGCTGCTGCTGTAACGCCACAATTTCCCAGTTTGTGATCGATAAAGTAATTCTATTCTATTCATTGTGTAGTCGTTGCAATATCAAGAGAAGTCTTCCCTGAAAAAGTAAAAGCTGGTACAAAAAAAATGATGCACAGAAAAGGGACGTAAAAATAGACCTTGAAATTTATTAATTCATCTTCACATTAAAAGGCAAAAAGAAATCCTGTTTTTTTTTTTGTAAGGCAGTACAGGTTACAAGGCACACTTTTTAGTCCATCAGTTAAACCATGACAGAGTACTAAACAAAAAATAGAATATATTTTTCATACACAAATACAACATATTATTGGGAAACTTCCTCAGTGTGCCCGCCTGTGACTTTTACAAAGTGACACCAGGCAGCGTTCATTAATGCACCAAGATTTCTTGGTTTTCAATTTTCTTTCCACCACACCAAACAAACCACAGATATTTAAGTCCTGTCACAGAATATTTCAAAGTTCCCCCCCGTCCCCATAATAGCTGAAGTTACACAAGGGATTTTCTTTTAGCTTTGATAAAATGAAAATGCTTAAATAAAAAGACTGTGCAACACTAAATATACCACAAAGTAAGGTCTGTTGTAACATTCATAAAATACTGACATGATGATGTCATCATGTCTACCTGAAGCCCTACTGCACACACTGAGGCCGCACTAAAAGAAGAGTTGTTTCCCAATAATAAACTATATACACAACCATGTATTTCTATGTGTTAATCTTACAGAACAACAACATATCTGAACAGTTTTAAATGCTGGCATTTTGACGGGCTGTCGCTGAGCTCAACTGCAGCTTCGCGTGTGAACAAATAGATCCCTGAAGAAAAAAAACAGCAATCTGCAAGGGAAACACATGCAATCACACTCTACATGTTCAGCTAGTTTTATTGTTTCAGTCGAGTTTACAGCTTCAATGCTGATAGTGTACGCACATATAAACACCCTGGTTTGACACAATAAAAAAAAACTGAAGGATTAAGGACACAGAGTTAGATGGCCTCTTGCTTTGTAATAGTTGGTTGAGGGATGGAGGTGGGCTGCTTGGGCACGGTGGCTATGACCCCCTGAGACATTTTATAATGTTCTGAGCTGGAGGCAGTGGGCGGAGATGGTATCGGGGTTTCAGGAGTGGCTGAAAAAGTAGAACAGGAGCGAGTTAGAGAGAGAGAGAGAGAGAGAGAGAGAGAGAAGCTGCAGTGTAAGCAGGTGTATATTCACAGGTCGCTGGTATAACTTGGGGCAACATTATTTTCAGATGAGGAATAAGCACTTTTGTGAAATTTCTCAGAGCATTAAACATGTTAAGAAAGAATAACAGAAGTTTTCTTTGACAAAATAAGCCAGATTAGCTTCCAATGAGCACTTAGAGGATTATTCTGCCGAGCCTGTTTTTTTCCCTTCCAGCTTCCTGACTAGGCTGCACACACACGGAGCAGTGAGAGGGAAATTTACCAGTTTGTTCATTTAAATATCTGTGATTTCAGGTCACCTAGATTTAAAGCTTCTGCTCAAACGTGGGTAGACAAAAACGACAAACTTCTTCTGCTGTGTGTGAAAAAAAAACTAGAACATCATGTATTTAGTCCTTACTGATTTGACCGTTGTGGATGGGCGTTGGCATGCTGCTGGTCAGTATAACATTGCTGCTGAGGTGCTCCTGAACCAGGTGAGGGTGCAGAGAGTGGGGCGCATGTTGAGCCTCGTTTGCAGAACCTGAGAGACAAAACACAGACACTTAAAGCCTCTGGACGTTCGGCTTGAAAAGCTCAAATTCAAAACATGAAAGTTAAGCATCCACAAAGATTTTGATAGAAAATTATCCTTTAAAAGAAAACATAGATAAAAAAAAGCTAATTGTGGGCGTGGCCAATCATTTGTTTGTTACCGTCTCCTTGGCTACGCATGCCATATCTGTGCATGTGACAATCAGCGTCGTAAACAACTTAACACTTTGTTTGAGTCAGCAGCCCTGCCATCTGGAAATAATGATTTCAACTGGCTGCTGTGTGGTGAAATATCCTCTTAGCTAACTTTAGCATAGTAAGCAGAAAGCATACATAGTCATTGTTCGCTAAGATGTAACTATTTATTCTCAAAGCTGTGAATGCAATCATAACGTGTTGCTCTGTAGCATGAGCTGGTGCAAAGTTATTACAGAGTTGTTACACCCCCCCCCCCCCCCCCCAATAGTAATCGCCCTGCAGCCAGCAATACTTGGCTAGCAGGTGATGCTAATGCTAGGCATAAACTACCAACTAGCTGCTGCGTGCTACTCGCTGCTACCTACTTCCAGTGATTTCATCAAAGTATTAATAACATCATAAATACCTGAGCCCTACGACGCCCAATCAGAACACAGTATAAGGAAAGTTTACCAAACTTCAATTGCAAAATGTTGATTTCAGGATTGACCAAATCTCTAAATTCTAATACGTTTAAGTTGCTCACTAATACACAGATGAGACCCTAAATTACACAGAAGTTTCAGTTTCTCTTTTGTAAATACAGTTAATACTGTTCTTGACCCAAAGCTTCAGATGTCAACCAAAGACTTGGTGGTCCACATGGTCTGACAGGTCTCACCTCCCAGAAGCATCTCCTGGAGCAGGTTGTCGATCTTGGCCATGCCGAAGAGTTTGACAAACTGGATCTGCTCGATCATTTGCCAGGTGATGCTCTGTAGCGTCGGCAGCAGCAGGAGCAGCTCCCCGAAGCGTCCCCGCGAGTCGTACTGCCGGTCGTTGATGTAGTCCTCCAGGCTGACCTGGACCTGGTATCGCATCCGCTTGATCTTTCCGGGGTCGCTCAGGCCTTTAGCATCTGTGCAGAAGAAGAAAAAAGCAGGAGATGTGTTATATGTATAACGTCTAGC
This sequence comes from Labrus mixtus, assembly GCF_963584025.1. NCBI lineage: Eukaryota > Metazoa > Chordata > Actinopteri > Labriformes > Labridae > Labrus > Labrus mixtus. The sequence goes on from NC_083626.1 coordinate 26,215,143, forward strand.
AAACTCTCTTTTTGAACTTCCCGCTGGCCCAAACAGTTATAGAGACGAGTCAGCAGTCGTACCGGGGTCGAAGAAAACGATGGCTTTCAAGCAGGCGTATTCATTGTCGTCTATCTGAAGCTCCTGGAAGGGAAGCACCAGCTCGTCCAGGATCCTAACCGCCACCCGGCCCACCTCCAGCTCCGGGCAGTTTCTGGGAATGATGTAGTCATTTCCTGCGGGAGAAAATACGTTCAGGGTGAGATTTAAAAACCGAAAGAAATGAATTTGCCTTTTTTGGTGAATTGGTGGATAATCAGCAGCGATATGAGATCGGTGAAATCGCTCCTTTTTCTGCGTGTGTTTTACCTAATAAGAGGATGTCTTTGTAAAGCATGGATCTCTTTGCAGCACCGAGCAAGAGGTGTTCTCCAGCGTGAGCTCGCAGCAACGCCACCTGAAACACAGGGAATTTTTTTTTTTTTTTAACAATTAAGCTGAGTGATATTAACTCTGAGTAGAAGTACAGTCTGAAATTGTTTACATCCTTTTCCTTATCTCAAAAGACAATGTGAGAAAAATCTTGTGGGAAACACTGGCTTCCTCGCTGATACAACATCAGCAAATCAGTTACCAAGGCCTGGTGATGACACTGTTAATGATTCTGCACTGATTCTTCTTTAAAACCAGATCATCATTTTCTAACTCAGGATTAAAATACATTAACCACTGTGGGTGAAGAATTGGAGGTTTTGCCTGAGGGAAAAAAAACATGTGCTGCTTCATGATCTTTAGAAATGATCTGCTTTTTACTGTCTGCATTTAGATGTCTACATTCAGAGTCTATCTATCCTGCAGGCTCACTCCATGTATTAGAGCCTCCTGGTTGATGAGTGACCAGAGTGTCTATACAACTATGTACTCTGTGTGTCTGAATGAGTCTTATACCTGGTCATCCAGGGGCAGGTCGCAGAAGGCCGGGATGTACTTGGCCCACTCCACCAGGACCAGCAGCTGCTGCTTCATGGACTCGCACACGTCTGTGATGGCGGCGATCTTTTTGGTCCTGATGTCGCCGTTCAGGATGGGAGCAGGGGAGGTGATCTAGTGGAGGGAAGAGGAGAGAAGAGGGTGAAGTCATTTGACGGTGTGATGAGTGATTCATCACAGTCGAATGATGCAGTGGAGCTCACCTGTCTTGACAGAACGTCTGCCTGGATGAGTGCATTGATGGATGGTAAACTGCTGTCTTCATAGCTGGATCTCCTGGTGCTGATTCTGTCTCTTTCATTCTGCACGGCTACAGAAACACAGATTGCAGCTTTTATTCAGTTTGCGCAAGACAAATATGCAGGAAAAATAAATCAAAATCCAAGAAAAACAATAGTTAAAGTCTTCCTTTCTCTTTATTTCTGCGTTGCACAAAGAACTCACTTGAAAGAAAAAAATGTCTCTCCGAGGCTGTCATGTTTATCAGTATATGGCTGTTATTGCTCGGAAATGTTTGCTCAGCATAAACTGGTTAGAGACTCGGCCGCTGCACGGAGTGAACATTAACAAAGTGCTCCTCTCATGGGGATTGCAACACACTCGATTTCGGAGCGGCAGTGATATGCTGATTAAATGGGAAATTCTGATTATTAGAGAATCTGTTCTCGTATCCCACCTTCTTTCTTCATGCCGGCTCGGAAGCATTTCTTCAGCCTGCAGTATCTGCATTGATTTCGCTTGTCTTTGTCCACAATGCACTGTCTGTTGAACCTGCAAAAAAAAAATGGGAGACACGGTTGTGACGTGGGGAGCAATTCGAGTTTCGCAGACTTGAAATGTCAAAGATTTGCTTGAATTGACAATTTAAGAAGAGAAGACTTGGTTTAGTATTCCTTAAAGCAAAGCTCTAGCTTGTGAGATGTCAGCATTTGTTTGCCCTTTTTTAAAACTAAATGTAAGTAAATGGACTGAAGTATAGATTTACAGATGTCACCTTAACCTGTGGAGAACTCTTTTTTCTGCAGCATTTATCACCAATATAGTGTTGAAAGTTTATGTTTTATCTTTTGCAAAATATCAGCGCTTGGTGTAGACACAATTGAGGGCTGCATGTGCCGTGGTTGGCTCAGTGTCACATCAGAAGTTGAGAAAAAATTCAAGTTTCTTTCTTTTCTTTGAGCACAGATCTGTCCTCACCTGCACGAGTACATGTGGTTTTTGCGGACGCTGCGTCTGAAGAAGCCCTTGCAGCCGTCGCAGCTGGACGCCCCGTAGTGTTTGCCGGTGGCTCGATCTCCACATATGGCACACAGGCTGCCTGCCCCCAGGTGGCCAGGGGCGTTCATGTTGGCGCTCTCAGCTGGTGAGGAGTCTGATAGAGCGAGAAAGAAGAGGGAAATGTCTCATCAGGTCAGCTTAAATGGCAGGCATCAAGACATATTTAAAAAGCTTCTGAGTACTGTTTTGTCGCTGATTTGATTTTAAAAAGGTGTGAACGGCCCGGGGGATTTGATCACTGACAGCTGATCAACACCCACCCTCATGAGACCCTGTGTGGAGAATCTGTTACCGGACTGAGTGGCTCAAAACAAAGTCAACAGAGAGTCACTGATGTCGGCTTGATTACCACTGAAAAGGCAATCACTGGAGACAGCTTTTCCTTTTGAGTCACCCACACAGTCACCAGACCGGGTCAATCAATCATAGAGTGTGTCATGACACAGGCTGCAGGCTGACTCAACAAACACTCTCATAATTTTTTATATAATGGAGGAGAAATTCATGGCAGTGAGGAAAACATTTTGTCCAAAGTGCGGTTTTTACTTTTGCTTTTGTCTCATTGGGAATTGAAGAATCAGGATCCCAGCCAGAAGTCATGGGAGAGTGCATTCATAAATAAGTTGGTGTCACTGTGAGACTCTTTTTCTTCACTTTACACTCTGTGGGAAAAAGACCGTTTGTAACAAGAGATACTAAAACTTCTGCTTCATTAGAGGATGAATATCAGTCTGACTCTTCATCCCCTCCACAAGCTGAAACAAGCTCCGATCTAAGTGACCCTGAGTGAGAATCTCGTAAATCAAATTCTCTTAATGTTTTACTGGTGATAAAAAAAGAAGACCACTGCATGAGCGCGAGCAGACAGACAAATGACCCCTTTTTTTTTTTTTTTTTATCACTGCACGCTACAGCTCCCTCTCTGCTGCACGACCAAAGTTTAAACTCAGTAAAAGTTTCAAAGTTCAGAGCTGAGTATACGGGGGACTCACCTGTGCCCAAAGGGAGCACCTGCATGTTTTCGAACTCCAGCGTGGTGTAAGCTGGGTCCAGAGCCTCGCTGTAGTCTGCCATGTCCATGTCTGCCGGCGCTTTGGAACCAACAAATTCTCAACTACCTGACAGAGGAGCAGAAGACTTGTCCAAGAAGCTCATTCACCCCCCACCTCCTCCTCCTCCTCCTCCTCCTCCTTCCATTCTCACACCTCCATTGACCCCCCCCCCCCCCCTCACCCCCCCTCCTTAACCCCCTCCTGCTCATAGCTCCGCCCACTGACAAGGTAGCTCCCCTTGGCCCAGTTGAGTGTGATGGCGACCCGCTGGAGACGAGTGACTGACAGCCAAAGCTCCCTCTCCTCCTTCCCTCGTGCCGCTAACCGGAGCAGAGGTGGAGTGTCTCTCTCCTGGTTGATGGTTAACTAACCCCCCCCCCCAATGGCAAATCACAGCCATGTTTTTTTTAGAAGAGATAGTAGCACAGCTTTGATATCGGCCACCTCTTCTCTCTCAGTAACAATCGACAATTCTTCAATAAAAGCTGTGTCAGAGTCAGTCCTTTGCTGAATCACTGCTGCACCACTGTAGACCATTTCCTTTTTTTAGCAAACACTGTGAAGCATGCATTCATTACATATCACACACCTCATACTCATCTGAAGGTTACCTTCCTGTGTCTGCAGATTGGAGAGTTTCTGTCAACTGCATGTGGAAATCACTTTTATCAAAGCAAAGCACATCTTCTTACAGACGTTATTGCTTATGTAAGACATGTTTTCACTTGCATTATTAGTAGTTAAAAGCGTGTTGTATGTGTTGTTATCACAGTCTGTTTGTCTCTCTCTGCCTCTCTCTTTAACCCACTTTCTCGGCCCAAACAGTCGCAGCTGATGGCTGTTCACAAATAAGTGGTTCTACTCGAGGTTTCCGCCTGTTCAGTGGAACATTTTCTTTGCCGCTGTTGCTGATTCCTGCTTATTGGTGGATTTATGCAGGATCTTCCTGAGTAATATGAACAGTTTGGTCTGGTCTTTATGCAAAGTGACATGAGATATATTCCTTGTGATTTGGCACTCTATAAATAAAAAATTATTTATGGATTGATGCTATGGTTTATAAAATGTTGCACTTACATATTCCCCCTTTTTGTGACTTCATATATTTAACTTGTACTTTTCACTCCACAACATTTATCAGACAAACATGAGCAAACCCAGTGACTCAGAGGGACAGATTTGTTGTTTTAAGTGGTTCTGAAGAAGATCTCCAAGGTGATGGTAAGGGTCAAACACTGAGCCTAAACTTAAGTCATTTTAGATGCAGAATAGGTAAAACAAAATTAAAGAAAAGCTCATCCGCACCAACATGTCTATGCACAGTTATCATACAAAACAATCCAGCAGAGCACACAGAATGTCATCATAGGAAACCATAAAAAAAAACGTCCCGAGCTGCACAGCCTTCGAGCTGACTGAAAATACAGATTTCTTTTATCCTTATTTAATATGCAGGCAGCTTTAATTCAAGAGAATAAAGTGAAATAAAGTGGTTCACCACCCACCACCAACTCCTTAATAACAAACCGCGATCCAAATTTCAGATATTTTTTAACCAATAAGATTTGTTTTATGAAAAATGGTGCAGTTTGGACCTCGGACTGTGCAAAATATACCAGAACAAAGAGATGAAAGAAAAACAAACATGTTTTAAAAGTGATTTTTAGACTTTTTGACACTTTATTTTTCCAGGCACACTGAAAAACGACTCCACGACCCACTTTTGGGTCCCGACCCTCAAGTTGAGATCCACTGATGCAGAGGTTCACAGATTCTGATTGATAACAGATTTTGATGCGGAGCAAGAAAAATAAAATCAAAGAGTTGATTTTTAACTAAGATACTGTAAAAGACTTTCAAACATAGAAATCATAATCACTTCAAATTTAACAAATACATTAATTGCTCCATGTTGAGAGCTATATTTCCCTTTCAAAATAAGATTTTCTTACAAAATATGATCAATTGAATAGATGACAAATATTAATTAAATCTGCTCGATTAAACTACAGAAATATATCAAAAGTGATTAGCTCCACCAGAGCTGTAGAACGAGTGCACGATCTTATGATTCTTAAAATATATTCACATTCATCAAGTTGCAGCAATAATTACAGCTCTTATTTTGACAACGTGGATTTGCTTCGTGTTTTAAAGGACCAGTTCTCCGTGGTTCTCCTCTCTACAGGAAACTCACTTTCCCCATCATATCAGTCCGTCATATTTAGACGTACTTCCACGTGTAATGCCTAAGACGGAGGTAAGTCTGGCATATTACCGCGGGTTCTAAGTCTTGCTGAAGCAAAGTGATGCATTTATGTCAAAGACTTCTTTGTTTGTGAAAATGCAAGGAGCACGTGAGGCTGATCCAGAAGCTCAACACTTGGAGCGACCGCTGCTCCTCGGAGAGACAGCCTGGATGGTTAACAGTATATTTAATCAACGTTTAAGTTGCATAGATTATTTCCATCTCGAAGGAATTATTCTGCAGATGAAAGGTAACAGGTGACACTTCTTCTCTGCTGTTCTTTGCAATAAAAAATGCTCTCAGGTCTTCTGCTGTTGTCAAAGTTTATGTGAAAATCACGTGAATCATCTCAGGAAATCGGTAAAAGAAATAAAATTTATAAAGACAAAATAAACGCTTTGCATATTGTTTATAAGATCAGTGGACTCTTAAAAAGAGCCTCAACATGATCCCGGTCAACACAACCCGTTTTTAATATTTGTGTTTTGTTCTCTTGAAGAATCAAAGGCCGATCATTTGACTATTTATCTGAGATTATCTTGCTTAATAAAATGCAAGAGTATCATGAACTGTTGTATGCCACGGAGATTATTTTATGCAATAATCCAAAAGCCAAAAGAAAATGATCCCAGTGGAGAAACAAGGGCCAGTTATTAAGTGTCTATTAGCAACATTTATATGCTGAATGTACGGTTTATAATATCCAAAGATGATCTATGAAATCAAAGAGATATAATGTCCATATAGCTCTTTAGTGCAGCTGCAGTGTAAACAGTTAATGATTTATTAACAGTATAACATTATACAGTGAGTATAAAGTTTGAGTATTTATAACACCAGTAAGATTTGTAATGTTTGTTTCAACTGCGGCTGCTGTAATAGATTTTTTTTAAAGGTTTTTGGTAGTGAGATTTGAAAGTTGGAGAAGTCAAACAATTCTATATTTTCTGAACTGAAAACACAAACTTTACTCAAAGAAAAAAATGGATCCCTGGACACTGTTTAGAGCTAAAAAAGCTACCAGGAGAGTAACAGATTCACTGTAGCGGTCCTCCACTATAACTTCTCATGTATCATTTTATCTTCAAACAGTGTTTGAGGGACCAAATTTTCCTCTGAGGACAGTTTGTGTATAAAGTTATGAAAATATACTACAGAATCTACACACTTCTCCAACTTTCACATTTCTCTACCAAAACTCCACAGTGCACCTTTAAGTGTTCAGATACTGTGAAGTAACATTAAAGGGAGCGATTGTTTCAAAGTGAGACGTGTTCCAGAAGAAGAAGATCCTATGAAAGAATAAAATGTTCTAAATTATGGAAATGATTACATGTTGGTAGTCGGGTAACATTTTTAGCAGCAGCTCATGTGTTTTAATGTCTTAATGGCCAGCGAGACTATTTATAGACATTTGAGCAGAGGTGAAATATTAGGTGTATGAATCATTCAATCTTTATTTGTCCAGCACCGATTGATAAAAGATGTTATCTGGAGACACTTTACAAAAAGAGCAGGTCTAGACTGAACTCTTTAGCAAAGTTGCAGTGACAAGGAAACACAACTTTTGAACAGGAAGAGACCTCGAGCACAACCAGACTCATGTTGAACAGCCATCTGCCGAAACTGTCGTCATCAATTAAAATCCTGAAAACAGGAATAATATTTATTAGCCTGGAGACTAGAAGAATCAGCAAAGTTCATGTTGTTTTTGCAGAGATGTATCTGGAGCTGGGCCACAGATTTTCAACCTACCTGATCATACTATCTTCTATCTAATTAAGGGCAGGTTCAGATCTAATGAGACAGTAAACAACCAAGATGGCTGTCAATGATGACATTAAATGTTCCAGTGAATGGGTTATCTTTTAGTATGCCGTTTAAAGGTGCTGCACCGGAGAAGTTCTTTGTGCTTAAAACTGATGCAGGTAGTGTATGGAAACTATTTATTCAAGGGTTGGTATGCGGATATTAATCCTGAATGGGAGAGTTCAAGCAATGTGTTATTTTTTCCTGATTTTTTTAATGAAATCTTTAAATAACTTCTTGCATTTGAAATCCCCCCAAAAAATAACAAAATAGCCTTGAAGTGTTTTTTTTTCTGGTGTTTTATCAGAGGGGACTTCTGAAGGACGTTATCCTGAATCTGATTGTTTTTCGAAAAAAATAAAATTCTTCGCTTGCGCAAAGAGTCCGCCTCTTCCATTTCACACAGCAAACAGTAGTCTTGTATTTGAAGAGAAAGTGCCAGTACATAGCAGTAGGTCAACGATCCCAGGTTCATCCAGACCTCAGAGGCAGTAAACCCTCCCGAGTACGTGCATCCTTTCACCACACACTCAAGTTATACGGGGCGCTCATAAAATTATTTTTCTCCCGCAAGGTAAACACCGCAACATTCCCCCGGGGAGGCTCCTGTGCACGACTCTCAGTGATTACATACTGACGACTCACAGTGATCCAATCAGAAATGAAAATGAAAGTGATCAAAACCTACAGAAGACAGATTTAAAGTCATTGATCTTCGAGTCTTACAGAAACAAAATAAATGCGGATCTTGAGTGAGGATCTTTAACAACCTGATTAACTCAATGGAAACTACGCCCTGTGATCAAAAGATGATTAGCAGCTTATTACACGCTGCTGCGATGCTCATGTAGCTTCCCTTGTGTGTACAGAGGTCATCCATTACAACATTTCTCCATGTTCGATCGGTTCTTCTGCAATGCCCATATTTGCTCAAGAAGTGTGCTGATTATTTCAAAGCAGCGGACAAGAGGGGGAGGACGGGGGTGATGATGGGAGAATCAGTGTGGAGCTATGAATGAGTCACTCAGAGCAAATCTTATCTGCCCTGTCATTAAAGTGCTTTTTATCGCTGCTCCCATCTTAAAAATTTCTGTGAACTCCTCAAGGAACAGTCATATACAGGACTGTAAAGTTTAATCTGCACAGTTACAGCTTTCTTAATCATGAACTGACAAACTGTCCTGATTGGAGGGATAGGGCACGTTAGCTCGAGATTCTCTCATAACTTATCTACTTTTTTCTGATGGCAGTATTGGTGGTGGTGGTTTGTCTTAACATGCTGTACCTACATTCCCACAGTGGATTGACACGTGCAGGAGGCTATAAAACACAAATCCTATGAACAGAATTAAGCAGCACATTATTATTCTGGTAAAACATTCTAGTTTAGTTAGTGGAGTGTTAAAAATCCTGTCGACTAAAAAAAAACCTTCTTAGAATAACACTGTAACATTTTGGGGAAGATTTTTATTACTTTTCTTGCCAAGAGTGAGATGAGAAAGATCTTTCCCTTTTTGCACTAAATATGAAGCTTCAGCTGGAAACTGGAGGAAACCGCTAGCTAACCACAATGTGATGTGAACTTTTATCATAGGATAATATGGGCTAACTGTACATGTTCATTTATGGGTTATTGAGCATTTGGTGAGCATGTTTTGTTACCTTCAAGTGAGCCAGGCTAGCTGTTCCTCGTGTTTTGCAGCATGGGCCGTATAAAACATGCACGTAGTCTCAGTGATGTCACCCATTGGTTTTTGAAGAGGCATTTTGAAGCCCAGGAATGCTAGTTGCTATATTGGAAAAGCTGACTCTACAAAACTTTCAGTCAGTCTATTAACAGGCAAAGAGCTGGAACTAAGGCGAGCCTTAAGTTTCCTGGCAAACAGAGAAGATGAGTTTTAAAATAAGTCTTCCCTCGTACAGTTTTTAAGAATAAAGAAATGAGCTATTGGCACAACATTTTGTATTTCGAACCAGGATGCAAACACGTTTATTTCTGCATTTTAATATGGGACCCTATGGGGATTCCTTGACTTTTAGAGCCAGTCTCAAGTGGACACTCAAGGAACTGCACCTTTTTGTACTTTAGCATTGGCTTTATTTATCAACACCTGAGGTTGCTGCTTGGTTCTCAGTCTTTATGCTAAGCTATGCTCATCAGCTGTGTGTTGTAGCTTTATACAAAGCTTACAAACAGGACAGAGGTATCAACTTTTTCATCTAACTCTCAACATTATAGCTAATAAAAGCCAAAAGATGACGGTCGCCATACTGGAAATGCTGACTCAACTTCAGTCAATAGTTAGAGGCAAAGAGGTGAAGCTGTGTCGGGCCTTAAGCCTTCTTGAAAACAGCTACAACGGGACCACCTGTCAGTCAACTCAGCCACACCCCTCAATTGTTAAAATATGAACAAAATCTCTTAAACTTTGAACCAGGCTGTAAAATCTAAAAATCTGCTGCAAAATTGGTAGATTTAGCGCAGGCTCTAATGGAGATTCCTTTGCTTTTGGAGCCAGCCTCAAGTGGACACCTGAGGAACTGCAGTTTTTGCACTTAACTTCATTTTTCAACACTTGAGGTTTTGGTTTCAGAGAGCTGATAGCATGGTTGAATAATGTCCCGCTTAAAGATGACACAAAATAAGATGAAATTAGATATTTTAAGTTAGTTATATTGTTTTAAATTTGATTATAGAGCCAGGTTTGCAGCAGCAGGTATCTGTCGTTTATATTTTAACACTTTTTACGTGGTAAAATTGAAACTAAGGACCAGAAACAAGTGTGTTTTATTTAAAAGTTGAACTAATGTGAGAAATGAAAATAGAAATGCATAAATGTACTGACAACATCAATAACATCTGCAACAAACTTTTATTTGATTTGTCAAGATGGAAATATGTTCTTTCAGTGTGTTTTTAATCTTCACTGTACTTTAGTTTAATGCACAACGAATTAAGTGCTTCATGATTTTGTTTTTTACTTTATTTAAGGGTTTTTTTGATTCTTCCTTTTTGAGTTTGTCGGTTTTTGTGATTATTTGGTTCAGTGTGTGTTTTTTACAACTGTTTCATTTTTATGTTTGTGAGCTCAAAATAAATTGTTGAAAAAATTTGCTGAAGCAGAGCTTTAACACAGCTCTATGATTATGGTCATAGCTGAAATTAAACCTTTTAAAACACCTGCAGAGTAGAGTGTGAGGCTGCCATGTTGAAATGTGATGGGCCAGACAGAGCTGTCTTATAATCAGTCACCCAAACTTCTGCCCCGGGGCTAAAAGTCAAAGGCTCGCCGAGACCTGATGTAACACTTGTGTGATTCTCCCCTTTGAAACTTCAAACTCCAGTTTGTGAACAAAGTCCTGTCTATCTTCTGAATAGGAATCTCCGACCACTGACCAAACTCCATTTGCAACCACTGCCTATTTGTACCTTCTCCTCATGACTACAATTCATTACCACAAGTCCGATCTGTAAGGCAGGCGGCAGGGAAGCAACACAGTAAAATCAAAATGCAGAAACTGACAGCATGGAGGAAAGAAAGACGACTATGGAGGCCTGGAGGAGTTAATAATATCACTGGAATATAAACTGTCTGTGGACTTATTTTGTTCCTTTCTGGGCAAGCTGAACCACAGGAGAGTGTGTTAAAAGCTCGTCCAGGAGTGTGTTTGTGTTCGATATGAGTAAAACAGAAGGAGACAATGTGCTGGCTGCAGCAGAAAAAAGGCTGCTGCTCCACTTTCCTGCAGGAGATGGAGCAGATAGGTGAGTAGAGTGTCATGGCAAAGACCTTGTCAACAGATAACTATCTGCAAATAACACCGCTTATGCAAGCCCCTGTGGCTGACCGCAGGGAGATCATACTTTCTGTGTCACTGGAAGCTTGTCACTTACGTTCATTGAACAAAAATACACTTTTTATTGTTTTAATCAAAATCAAATTACCTGTTTTCTACGATATTAATAATCCCCTAAATGTGTTAAGTTTATGTTTAGACAGGAAAATGTATCGTACACTTTCTCCTTCTTTGTTTTGTTAAGAAGAAATTGCGTTTATATAGCTCAACGAGGGATCTAATTTTCTTTTTTTTTCCAGAATAATAATCCATCTCTTTACCTCCAGTGAAGCTAATCTGTCCAGAGGCCTAAAAACCTCGCTAACCAAAGCGAGTTCATGCCCTTCTTGTGATGTTAGCTACATCGTTCTTTGGAGTTTATGCAAAAATGTCACATTTAATAATATTCAAGTGACCAAACACACCCTTTAAAAGGCTTTTTGATCGTGCATAAAGAGACAAAAAGTATCACACTACATGTGACTTTTGGTGTCTTTTCAGCCACATGACTCGACTTTTAAGGCAAAATGTATCTGCATTCTTTTAAAGTTGATAGTTGTTATATTACAATGAGCGTTTAGCCTAAGGGTAATGATGAACTTAAAGTGCCTGTAAGATTTAAAGGTATGTCATAATGTAGGAAGAAGTACTGATGCAGTTCTAAATGTCTTTGCAAATTACTTCTTAGATTCTTTCTGTCTGATTTTCCTTTGGTAATAACGATTTCACACATTTCTTTGCATACTTTGGTAAAGTCTACAACTTTGTAACTCATGCACAATCTTTACAAATATTAGTCCATGCCTCATGATAATGCTTGAAGCCAAAAGCACCAATGATCACCTCTTTAAAACGTCTCAGTTTGGAGGCCATATTCACAAAAACAGGTTTTATCTTGATACACATGCAGCCAGACTGAAGAACTCATGTAGCCTCTGTGCACCAAATAAGTAAACAATTGCATCAATAAACACGAAGAGCCATGCAAGACGTAAATCAATCACAGTTAGTGATAAGACTGTGTAATCATTAACTCTGTTTTGCTGAGAATTCATTTTGACTGCAGGCCTGATCTCCTCTTGTCAGCAGCTCTGCTCTGAGCACCTTTATCTCTCTGCAGGTCCTTCAGTCATCGCAACAATCAATACACGTCTAACCTCCACGGCTTCAATAACAACGCTCCAAATATTTAGAACTTCATCCCAATAGCACAGTATGACAGTAGACAAAATAGATCATGCAAATGATAATGAGAGAGTTTACCTTAAAAAGTAAAAAACTAAGTATTTCAAAACAACTGCTTTGATTTACAAAACTTTTTGGAAAAATGGATGTAGTGTCCAAAAAAAGGGACTAAATATTGCAAAATTCGAATTGGCATAATCAAGATATTGATTAAGTACCTCAAATAATTAACCTGGTATCACAAAAAACTGACTTATAGTGCTTTCACACTTGCAGAAAACTCCTGAAAATTCCTGTTATTTGCAGGAGGAGCTGTATATGTGAACGCAAGCAGCCACATTTTTCGCTCGGAATTCACCCGGAGAACGCTGCAGGATATTCTCTGGAGAATTCACCTCGAGCCAATGGAAGGGGGAGTGATGTATATTGTAACTGCTGCACGGTGCATAGTGTGTAAGCATGCTACGATCTCTGCGCACATAATTAAACGGCTGCATTGCGTTTTCTGTTAATCAGAATGTTGTTCTCTGCTCTTTTGTTGATGTTGTGATTCTGTTGAACTACACCTAGCATTGATGTGAGGGCAAATATTCTCATTATGGCATGGTATAGCAGATTCTGAGTCTTTTTTAACGTCTCACCTCAGGAGACCCACCACCCACCCCTTCCCGTCTGACAGGGATAGTGTCCAGCTGTGACGTTATCTGTGAACAACCAGGTCGGGAAAATCTCAAGAGCAGTCCTCCCAAAATGATCTAGTTATTTTCAGGAGTGCATATTTGAAAAAGGCTTAAGTATCACATAAAGGGGCGCTGGTGGCGCAGTGGTTAGTGCGCCAACCCCATGTATGTAGGCTGTGGTCCTCCGGGCAGGCGGCCCAGGTTCAAGTCCGGCCTGTGGCTCCTTTCCCGCATGTCATTCCCTACTCTCTCTCTCTCTCCCTGATTTCCGACTCTGTCCACTGTCCTATCTCTCCATTAAAGGAACAAAAAGCCCCAAAATAAATCTTTAAACAAAAAAAAAGTGAACTAGTAAAGTAACGTAGTGTTTTAAAATGATTGTTGTTAAATGGATAAAGACTTAAAATAATGACTACTTATCGCAATAAAATCTTTCTGATTGATGACGTATTGTTAAATAATGTCTCACTATAGTACAATAATAGCGTTTCATTGCAAAATACTTCATTAGTATTTAAAAAAAAATGACTCAGCTGTGCAGCATTTCATCATAATGACGCATCTTTAAATAATGATTTACTCTCTTTAAAATATGCAGATCATTACAACCGACCTGTCCTGACACAATGACCTACAATCTCAAAATGATGTAGTAGCTTTAAGTAATACAAATCTCATTATTTACAGATAGTTTGTCCTTATTTTAAGAGAGATTCTCAATATTATTTAAATAACGAGGCACTATTCCAAGATTGTCAGTCATTTTTTCTAAGTTTCCCCCTACAATGACGTACTGGAACTTTTCTTATTTCCTCACACCGGCAGTAAAGGGCTTCGTCACCCAAATCAAACTGGAATTAATCTCAGGCTGATTAACCGATTAATACTGATGAAATATGCTCTAAATATTTCTGATTTCTTGCTAAATTCTAGAGGACAATTTCATTATGATTAATGTTGTGAGCTGCCTGCTGAATGCTGATAGAGACTGTATAACTGATGCTGCTTTAAATTTGGACAGTTTAGACTCTTTATCAGCTCTTTTTTCTCTCTCTGTGTTTCTATTGGCTGCTCTGCTGAGGTCAAACACTGAACATACTGGTCTCTTTCTGATTGGACAAATCTCAATCTGATCATGCTCTATTATTGATTCTAATGACCTAGGCCAACCTTTAGGTTTACAGCATCAGCCACAAGACTGTTAACACCATTAAAATCAGTTTGTCCTGGATTTACACTGTTTTCCTAAAGGGAACTTCCATATGTCAGAAAAAAGTGGCTGTGCATTCAGATTGCTGCTGCAGACCTCTGCAGTAGTGGCAGACATCAGATCCTCTAGAAAATAAAAAAATGAGCAATATATTAAAAAAAATGAATTCTCTACAACTGATAAATGTCTCACAAACCATATTTTGTTCTCTAGGAAAAGTACTAATTGAAAGAAAAGTGTAGGTTTTGCACACAAATTACAGCTACCAACCAGCTCGATGGTGGCAGAATATTTCAGATCTTTTACTTAAATACTGCAATAAATAAAACTAAAAAACATCAGTGCTCAAACGGATCCTTAAATTCCACTTGACAAACATTTACCTAATAACAGCAAACTGAAACTAGAGAATCAAAAAGTATGAATCACTATGCATAAAAGTGCATCAATCAGTTTTACAGTGCCTTAGAGTTTCTTTGCTTCACTTAATGTTCCATCCACATGCATTACTATGCATATAAAGCTTACTAAGGCACCATACTTCAAAGGCTTAAGACAGGCTTTTTACATAAAATGAATTCAACTTAAGCTTAACTAGACAAATGCAGCGCACTTAAAAGTACAATTTTCCCCCTGAGATGTCAAAGAGCAGAAAGTAGTAAAAAATAGAATTGATGAAGTAAGGGTTTTAGATAAATAAAATGACTCTGGTCACTTCACCATTTTACTGCACACTGTGCTACCTTCACTGCCAGTCAGACGACATGAAATCACTGTTTACTACTGCCATCATGTGGACATACAGCATGAAACCATAGCTGTCTTACTCTGCAGTTAACCCGCCTCATAACTGAGTTTCATGCACAAACAGCTGAAGATATTCACCACAAAGAATCCAACAACTGTGTCTGTCAAGATTGTTTAACCCAACATGCATGACCTTCCTGTGAATGTGCAGCTGTGAATCTTGTGAGCAGCTCCGTCAACATTTAAAGCTTTTTTTTTCGGCAAAAACAACAACAACAACTCTACAACACAATAATCTTCGAAGACCAAAACTGTTGTAAAATCAGAAAAACACAGCAACACTACGGCAAACATATCCGCATAAGCACCGCGTTCCTTTTGTTTGCTTCTCAGCAGCTTTTCTTCCCACGGCTCTGAGGTTTTAACGCACAAACGCTTGATTCAGGGCAAACTTTCGCCTAGTTCTCAGGGTTCTTTTCTGATTCCTGTACCTGTGTTGTTGAAGTGCAGAGTCCCATCCTGGCCATACATCCCTCTGAAGGCCGAGCCCTGACAGTGAGCCGGCCAGCTGAGTGACGGCCCATGAGCCGCGGCGGCTCTCTCAGGCCCGGCCAGGCTGAGGCAGGCTGGGAGGAGAAGCAGGGCCACTGTCACTGCACTGAAGCTGTTTGCCGGGGGCCGCCGGGGCCGGCTGTTAGGACCCACAACACCCAGGGATTATCCCCTAATGCCTGTCACAATGAGATTTGATTGGAGACCTGAACGAGCGGATTAATAGTGTCAAGTGAGCAGAGTGTGAAACCTACCCCAGAAACAAGCTAATTGGGCTTCCTGCTCCACTTAAACAGCACATATTTAATTACAGTCCAGATTATATATCACTTCATTAGCTGAGGAATTTGTTTAGCAGAACAATGTGCTGTCCGTTTTCTATAGCACAAGTTTCATAGTCTCTATATGGCTGCAGTTATTAAAACTCTTATCCAGATTAAATCATTACACCATCATAATCCCTGTAACCATGATCCATATTTTTATTATTAATCATTTCAGATATAAAGTTCATGTACTATAGTGACTCTTTAATGACCAACAGAGCAGTATCACAGACTGGATGAAGTTAAAGTAGCTTAACTTCAACACTGTTGGACACTTTTTTCTCTTTCTTGTTGGAGGGTATAAAACTTCTTTCTTCTTTCTCAGAGTTTACACTCAAAGGTCAGTTCATCCAGATGACAAAATGTAAGAAAACTACATCTGCAAATGTACAAAATAAGGTTGAAGATGGATTAATATATCAATATAACCTCGATTGAATCCACATATGGCTCCTAAAAGTCGAGCAAGGGGTTGCTAGGTAACCACGGCTAGAAACCTGTATGCATGGCTTCTACTTTGTATTTAACATATGAAGCCATGTTCATCACATGTGCTCCTGTTAAATAAATGAATAAAATAAAAATTATGGTATGATGATTTCATGTACCGAAATGTAGAGCTTCCTCTCCAGCATTGCAAAGAGAGGATAAATACCTAAGAGTCAATAAGTCTTTTTGTTGTTGCTCAGTTGGTGGAGCGGGTGCCCCATGTCTACAGTCTACAGTCCTTTGTAGTGCTGGTTGTAGGTTTGACTCCCTGACACTATTTGGTGCATTGCTCTCTCTCTCTCTCTCTCTCTCTCTCTCTAAGAGCTGCAGTCAGTCATGAGTTTCTCTGAAGCTCCTCTGCAGAAACAGCTTTATATTAAACAGCAAAATCCCATTCAACCAATGAAATGATATAAGAAGAAATCAAGCAAATCAAGAAATCATGACACAAACAGCAGCTACCAGGTGACACTCAGGATAAAAACACAGAAACAGAAAAACTGAGCAGTGTTGTGGCTGTTTCTTTCCCGTGTGAGTAGTTGAGTAAAGTTGAACGTTGTCACTCAGACGGTGTATTTTAAGGAACGAGGCCTCTCAGTGACCCACAGTCTCGTCATTGAGCTCTGTAGGCAAACAGAGATCTGCTGAGGAGCCGCTGAAGGGCTGTTGTCATGTTTACATTCAACAAGTGATTCTGCCAACAGCAGAGTTTGTCCAGGTTGTGACCGTTGAGCAATTAATCCCAAGTGTCTCACACACGGTTACCTGCTAAGAACACAGTCTGTAAGCCTGAGTCAAGAAGAGTGAATGTGATTTTGGAGAAAAGTACCAGCTCAGATTTTAACCTGAATCTCTAAAAATGTAAAAATAAATGGTAACGTTGGTAATGCCTGCTGGAGACATCACGTCAGCAGATTGTTTTGGACAAAGAAACATAGTATAACCCGCTCTAGGCCAAAAAGGAGCTTAGTGCAGGCGGCTGCCAGAGAATGTATTTGTAACATAAATGTCCTGGTTTTGGAAGATTGGTTAAGCGTATACTACAGTTGGTAAACAAATCCTTTCAGAAAATGTTTCAATTGTGCTCAAAAACAGTCGACTCAGAGCTGTGGCTCGAGGTGACACACTTTTCAGGTCATTGATAAAATTAGCAGTTCAGGTATAAATGCATGCGTCACTGGTTTAGTTTAACTCAACTATTCTGATTCTCAATGCACTGGATCCACTCTTAAAATTCAAGACACTAGGGGTGGGGAATCCAGGGTAACTCTCGATACGATACAATACTATTCCCCAAACAGTACATGACCCACAGTAACGATAATATCACCATACTGCGATTCTGGGATAATGCATATACAATATACTACATGACAATCATATAATGATGCTTTATGATATCTGATGACCTGAAGAATGTAAAATGTCCCTCTAAATGTAAAGTGCATGACGACTGTGTTTGTTTACTGCAAATTTGGGAGTTTGAACTCTTATTAAACTTCATCTCTTAACTTCTTTTCACAGCTGTTTGACATTATCTGTCGTGGTCTTCTTCTATTATCCTGCTCTCAACTTCTTCTTTGGCTTTTAACTTCTGTTCATGGCATCTCATTTATGTTAAAAGGGCAATCACCAGGAGTCATGATGTAGAGACGGGGTGAGTCAAAGTAGGAAGGAAATCGGTTTAGAGCTTCACATTTTAAAAGAATAAAAATATGGATATTTGGCACCAGCAATACAATTGTAGTTTGAGTCAAGACTGCGACATATTGCTGTATTGATATTTTTGTCTTACCCCCCAAACTTATCCTCTAGTCTGGACTTCTTATTTGTAGCATGAAGGTCTGAGGATAAAGTTAATAGCCGTTTTCACATATGCACTCTTGAAAATTTCTAGAGAATTTTAGGAGGACTGCAGGTGAAATCCTGATTGGTTTGTTCACACATGAACCTCAGAGCGAGAGTCTATCCCCGTCCAATGGGAGGGGGTGCAGGGGGTCACCTGAGGCAAGACATGAAGTATTAAGAGACGCTGAAAGTGGCGCCCGAGGCAACAGAGTCCCCTATATACAACAAGGTGATCTCTCCTGATAATATCCTGCTGCGTTCTCACATCAGCTCACTCTGACTTTCTGCATAAAATATACTAGGGATCTGGCAGGAGAAACTCGGGATGAAGTTTGACTTATGCTTTAACACATGTAGCTGCAAATATCAGGAGCTTTTCAGGAGCTTTGTGCAAGTGTGAATGAACTATAAAGTGTTTAAAGACTATAGTCAAAGCACTTAGAATTTACAAATATGCAATAAATATTCAGTATCTGTCATATCTGATAAGTCTGTGTACTGAAGCCAAAACCATCAGATCTTTATAAAGCTGCTCAGGTCTTAATAAAGATGTTGTCATGTCAGAGGACACTGTAGAAGCCTATTATTATGTTGAATGCATGAATATCACAGTGGTGGTTTGTTATGATTGTACAAAGACATCAGTGTATTCCTGCACAAAATGTTATCAATGAACTTGTAATTAATGATTAATAAAGATGTTGACGACTATTCAACCTGAACTGATCATTATGATTGCATTTATCTTCCAAGGAGCAGTCACACTGGCACTTTAAAGGTGGAAATGTTATGTTTTGTGTTCAGCCATGCAACTTAATTAAACACACTCTGCTAGAGAATTAACTGCTGCAAAAAATGAGAAACGGTTTGCAGGAATCAGTGGTACAAATACCTCAATTAAACAAACAGTTTGAACTTACTGTCCTGTTAGCAACCATACTTGCAATTTTTTAGCATGCTAATTTGTCTGCAGAGATGTTAGGAAATGCACTAAGAACTTTATTTGAGAGGGGGGGGGGGGGGGGTGCTAGCAGGTTAGCATCAAGCTGGTCAGCAAAGAAGATTACTAAGATTACTAAAATGTCACTGTACCAACAAACTTGTGCAACAAAACATAAAAAGCTGCAGTTATTTAAAATCCTAAACGTATCTTATATCATGTTTCAGGGTTCAAGATCAAGTCACTAAGAGTGTGATCTGGTCATATGGGGACATCTGCACGAAGAAGACACAAAGCTGCTAAAGTGGAAACAAAAGCACCTGGTTTTTGACAGGAGATGAGCAGATTAAAATACTCGTACTATGATGTTAGCAACATATTGGTAAAAAAAACAGATGCAGTAGAGAGATGAGGAGGGAAGCTAAGCAGTCAAATTTAAAGCAGCCACTGAAATATTCAATAACAGGGTTTTTCTGTTTAGCCTTACTGGTCACTTTTTTTTTTTTTTTTTTTAATAATTTCAGCCAGTGGAAATGAATTTGCATCTCCACATCCCACTGTGACATGCAAATCATCCAATGGATGACCACAGGAGTAAAAACAACCCCCCCCCCCCCGCCCCTCCCCTCCCCTCCCCTCCCAACATCAACTGCTGTAAGTGAAAGCTGAGAGGTGCTTTTACTGAGAGAGTTCAAAACATCACAGGAACAGATGGAGCATGTAGTAGCAGCTTCTGTGACGGATGGGGATTTCTGTGATCTTACACAGTTTACTGTTTGTGCAGAAATAGATCCTGCAGCCATGACAACGAGTAAGCTTCATCAGAGCCTCATCTTTGCTTTTTATATTCCTGTTTTCTTCACAGTCAACACGGACAATGTTTCAAAGCATTGAAAATCCCCCTTTAAAACACAAATGTTGTTCTTAAGTACAAATTTGATATTCAAAATCTACTCCATTACATTTCAAATATTGCACTTTTTACTCATCAATATTTACTTTGCACAGCTCCAAGTTACTTTTACTTTATAAACACTTGAACAAGCACAAAAAGGCTTACATTTACAAAAGCCTGTATGTATTTCTATAAGTCTAATGTCTGATTGAAGTCTGATTGAAGTCTTTTTGAATCCTTAAATCCAATCCCAGTTTCTTGTTATTTTATACACTAATACAGAATATTAAAGTACTGCTTGATGCATTTTAGTAAGACTTTAAGTTTCTAGTTACTTTTTTGCATTTAAAAAAAAGTCTTTGGTTCTTGATGATGGTTGATGATACAGTTTTCTTACAGCTTGTAAAATATTCCCATTTGATATGATGCACCTGCAGTATTACTTATGCACCAAATAATACACAAAGCATCCCCATCCGGCTCCACATTGGCAAAGTACAACTTTAAAATGCTCTTACATCTAATCTAACAAAATTATTAAATACATTCTGGATCTTCTTTTGTATTTAAGTCCACGTAGTTGATGATACAAACAATACCATTTATGACTCATTCATTTTATAACTTGTGATTACTTTGGACTATGCTACTTTAACTTCAGAAGGATATGACTTCTTCTTTGAACCACTGAGAATAAAAAAGTGTCTGACTTCAACCTGCATAACAACATCTCCAAACATTGACTTTATGCATCAGCTGCATCACCACCATCCGGTTCAGATCGACTCTCTGGCTGCTCTAACATCTCTAAAAACTCTGAACCATCTTCACCATCAGGCCCGACTCCCAAGGCCTTTTTTAACAGCCTCCATATCTGAGACACACCTCCTGGACTGCAGCCGTGTGAAACAGGCAGACACAAATGGCGATGAAATGATCCAGGCTAAGCTCTGGGGAGCAACAGCTTCTCCACTGAACACCGACCACAAAGAAGAAAGAAAAGCAGCTCAAGCTGTTTTTTCTGTCTCAAGATGCTAAAAACAAAAACTCACCTAATGGAGGTTCCATGCTTGAGCTGACGTGTGTGTTTACATTGACCATGTCGTCCTCTGTTTCCTCCCAAACATGCGATTTAAATCCACTTTTTCCCCTCCTCAACATAAGGTGTAAAATGTGGAAGTTTGGCAGCAGGGTGCTGCAATGTGAGAAGGCTGTTGTTGGTGCAAGGTAAGGCCGCTGTTGCCGCTGTTATCTTATTGATTTTCCTAATCTGGGCAAATGTGGGTGGGGAGGTTAAACAGTAACCAGGCTCGTATGGACACCAATCTATATAGCAGCTGTAACTACGGCAACGTGATGATAGAAACTCAAATAGACATTAAGTTATCATGCGCTTTCCCCTCTTTCTCATCACCAAATGTCAGATTCTCCACATGCAGATTGAAAAAGAGTTAGAATTTTAAAAAAAGTGAGTTGATAGAGAAAGAAAAGAGTGAAAGGCAGAGGGTGGGGGCATAAAAGACAGAGAGGAGTGGAGAATGTACTGAGGGTGTGATGAGTGACGTCAGAGGTTTTGTTTTGACTGATGGGAAAAAGTCTGTCAGCTCTCAGGTGTAGAGTTAGGTCTGAGCAGGCTGTGGGGTAGCAAGGTAACTGCCGGAAGCTCATTTTAAAATAATATTTCCATTTTCACCTAACAGAAATGGAAATCTTTGGTCCTCTGCACCTCATGAAAGGAAATTCTGCATCATTTGAGAGATACCAGCAGACAGAACTTTTACATTTCACAGGAAACTTTACATATTTTCGCAGGTCGTTCTCAGAATTTATAATGCTGTTCTGGGTTTACTTTTCAGGGACCAAAACTTCTTGGATGGGTTTAGTAAAAAAAACTCATAAGTCGGGGTTAAGATAAGTATGGAACTGATGTGAGTAAAGTAAGTTAAATGATGTATGTGATGTGACAGGAATAAAACTATAGAAAGCATACATACTCTTAAGTCAAATCATCATCAACTATGGGGAAAGACTTGTTTTCTTTAACCCATCTATCCAATCCCATCTTCTCCCTAAGGCTGGCTACACAATAGATGATCTATTTGGATGAACACTAGATAAAGCGTGCTCATCAGTGAGCTTTAGACACATTTATTTTAGTCTTCGTACGGAGCCATGTTAGCCATTTCCCTTTATAATCAGTCTTCATGCTACGCTAAGCTAAGGGTTTTTGGCTTTAGCTTCAAATTTGATGAATTGACATGATCATGTTAAACTATAATTATCTAACTCTCAGTGGAAAAGACAGCTCCTGAGTTTATTTGTCTGCTGATGACAACTTGAATGATGCAATTAGTTCATGCTTTAAAACAATAGATGCACTTTTTTTATAAGTAACAAGAGCTGAGCAAAAGAATCATATGATAAACTTTACTGTTTTTTAAATTTAAAGCTGTAAAAATGAACTTTTATTTCAGTCAGTGAAGTGCTGAGCCAGCTGCCTCTTCCTTGTTTGAGAGGAACTTTCTTTGTTTGCTTGGCAGAAATGTTTTCCATATCAAAATATGTTTCTCTACGTGTCTGTTGTGTATGTGTGTGTGTGTGTGTGTGTGTATGTGTGTGTGTGTTTATGCATTCGCTGGGAGGCACAGCTGATTCCTCGTATTTTACACCATAAAAGCAGCATTAGTCTCCAGTTTTATGGCACAGAGAGCCTCTGAGGGGAAAGCTTGGAGACGTAATGAGGTGAAATGCGGGACAGAAAATTTCCTGCAGCAGCAGTGAGTAAACACAAAATAACATGCAGCCGAATATTTATGGGGACATCGAGCGCCATTGGTTATTTATAACTGCATTAATGTTCAATCAGGCAGCTGAGGAATACACTCATTCAGGTTTACTACAGTAATAACCAGACAGTTTGCTCACAATGACAGAGACAAAAAAAGTTAAGTCAGATAAGAAAGAGAATCAAGAAGTCGTCTACAGTCACAGTAAGTTTAATCTGTACAAGAAAAGTGCTTCAGTTTGACCATAAAATAACAATAACAGTGCATACACTCTTAAGAAGTTTAAAACAAGTATTACTTAGAAATGGACAGGTTGATGACCAACAGAGGTAAAAAAAATAAACATTTGTACACATTAATAAAAGGTTTCTGTTGTCATAGTGGCTACTGGACTGATGTTTCATTTTGCTGCACAGCCCAGTGTTTGTTAAAACTGAAAGTCCTGATGTTTATGTGACCTTATGTGTTTCTTCTGTCTTCCATTAAAGCACATTTGAATCTCTCTTTTGTGTTATTATCTCGTGTGTTTTTTGTGTTTTGTGTTTGGTGAACACTGGTTTCTCCAGCAGGAGCCGCCATAGCTCGACGGACAGACAGAACAAGGCCTGCCGCTCTTATAGGGAGCCTCTCCCACCCAGTTTCCTCTGAAACACAAACAAACAAACTGCTTTTATTTATTTTCTACATAAGACACCATTGTCATCACACATCCCATGAAAAGAGCAAAACCAACGATACATGCAGCACTCTTTTCTTGTTTCCTATTGAAGGTGTAAAACTTTAAATGTGTCATATTTTTGTGCTTAAATATACAGCTCCATACTGTCCTAAAACAGCTGGATGTTGTAGTTTTTTAACTGTAGTTTTCAGCAAACTTTGTTCTCCTTACTTTATGGAGTAGTTGCAGACGAGCAGCGTCGCCTCCCTCCAAGTTTTCCCAAACACAAACATGTTTGAGCATCTTCTGACGGCACATCCCACTCTGTTAGAGCTCGCCCAAACCATCTGAGGACATTCAAAACAAATGTTAAAAAAACATGACAAATAGCACGTATTCTACTGTGACTGCTTCCTTCACTTAGAAGTTTAAATATTAATGCTAGAAAACAAACAAGAAGTATAGTTTTGGTCTCCGGCAGCCAGTGGTTAAATTAAGCATCAAACTCTGACTTTCAAAGAATTCAAATATTACTATTTTTGATGATGCTATATTTCAGAAACTTTTCTGTTCCTAAAAACTGACACATTGGTGCTACCATCTTCTCAAGGAGAATAAAACCCAAAAACAGAGACAGAGATCACTTTTCATATCTTCAAACACACCTTCAGGAATCAGGAAGACATGCCGGTATTTATTTAATATAGCCCCCTAACGCTGGAAAAGAATAACATGACTAAGGAACATGCTAATTTAGGATCTTAGAAAAAACGATTTAGAAATCATAATCCTCCCTCATCGTTCTCTTCATCGTTTTACCCCAAAATAAAGATTAAATGAAGATTAAATACAAGCGACACTGATCATCATCATCAGTGTTCAGTTTGATGCATTCATGAACACATCTGCCAAAGCGGAGAAGTTTTTTATCCTATCATTGCAATAAAATCCAACAAAGCCAAAGCATCAATATGGACATGATTAAATGTGAACAAACAAACTTCTTTACATTCCCTTCGATAAAAACATTTCCATCCCACCTCACTCCCTCATCCAGGAGAAAATAAAAGTGACCGTACCTGTGTGTAGTGAGAGCACACAGATCCTGTACATCTGTTCGGGTAGGAGAAGTGATTCCTCTCATCGTACCAAGACCGCACCAGATCAGTGATGGACTGGTACCTATCACACACATGACACTATAATTGATCCATATGCTGTGGTAAGAAACAGCCAGAACATCTCAGAGTGTTGTTTTTTTAGTGCATGACGCAGATTCTTTGTTCTACCTTCCTGAGGTGATTGACAGGTTTTGTCCGATGTATTTCATGGCTTGTGTCGGTCCGTGATCCCAAACGCATCGCGACGCCCAAGAGTCAGCTGACTTAGCGAGACTCTCGTCCCAGAGCTGCTGAGCCAAGAAAGAGCAAAGAGAAAGACACAAAACAGGACTTTTCTTCTTTTATTCTTTTTAGTACGTGAAAAACTCAAATCATGGGTTTGTTGGACACAAGTGATCAAACACAACACATGTAGATGTTCAACAATAGAAATGACCATAAAGCATTGAAATAACACCAAAAACAGTCATGTGTTATATTAGATATGCGTCATATTTTTTTTACTTTTAATCACAAATTTGAGTTCTCCTTCATAGTGAATGGATATTTCGGGTTAAGTTAGACTTTTTCAAAACCCGTTGAGGATCATATCAAGGTCTCTGGGACAATGGTGGCTTATCTCAAGTTAAGTTTATCGTTTTACTTCTCAAATTTAACTCTATCTCCTTTAATTATTAGTTTAAAAACAAATAAAATAAAACTCTTAACCACACCATGTCTCTGTCTGTCAATGCTCTATGTCTCCTCACCATGAACTCCATATTGGCTGCTGGCGGGAAAACCTGAGAGCGGACTCTGTTGTGATAATCCAGCAGGGCGTTGATCTCTCTGGATGAAACGGCTCGTTTATGTCTCCTGAGAGGAGCACCCACAGCTCCTGTGAGCCCCCCGAGGTCTGTCTGCGTCTCAGTTGTGTTAAGCAGCTCTGTGGAGCTCGATAGCTCAGAGGGGGCAGCAGCAGTGGCTCTCATGCAGGGCGTCGTCCACAGGGTGGCAGCCAACAGGAGCTGAACACAAGCAGCACCCATCTGAGAGCTGAGGAGGAGGAAGAGGCTGCAGCTGCACCGCCTCTCTGCACAACTCTGAGGAGACGATAAAGATGAATGAAATGAGTTACAGACCGCCTGTGCTGATATCACCTGATTCAAGATGGAGAACAAAACAACAGGTGGTTGTTGTTTTGTATTATCAGAATCAAAATCAGAATCAGATTTATTGTCCAGGTATGCTTACACACACAAGGAATTTAACTTGGGTGAACTGTGCTCTCTTATGTACAGGTACAACATTAAATATCAACAATAAACATAATAAGAAAAAGACTAATAGTTACATGACTAAACATGAAACAGTGCAGTGGTGAATAGTGCAAAAGATGCTGAAGTAACATGATGAGTAAAATGCAGTTATGTGACAGATGGGTCAATTAAGATGTCAATTACAGTATTTACATAAATAAGTGTGTGTGTATTGATCATTTAAATTAAATAATATATATATACATATATGTATATTCACATCAAAGGATAACTGTATGTGTAAAGCACCTTTTTATGGGTTAACAAATTTCAGAGAGAAACAAACAAAGACAAACGGATAAATATGAAAAAAGTAAAAAAATATTATTCATTAAGAAATGTATGCATGATTTACAGGTGCTATATTAAATATTTGAAACCGTGTCTAGCACTCTAATACATGCATCAAAATACAACATCAAGCTCACTTCATCTGGAATTCAAATCAAATAAAGAAAAATTAAATGACTTTTAATCCATTTGAGATTCAGTAACAGGGTGAAAAAAATCAGTTTTATTGATTAGTTTCAAGCAAAACATTTTTTACAAACAGCGAATGTTTATTCATGTTAATATTTTAGCAAATCCTCCTCAGAGGGTAGATTAATTTAAAACGTAACACGCACCATGACATCCTGACAGCTGTTAACTATTTTAATCGATTAATCATAAATATCTGTCTGTCACTTTAAAAAAACAGCCTCTATGCAGTCTTTACATTAAAAGGAGAAGAAGAGTGTCTCCTACCTTCATCAGAGGATCCTTTCACAGAGCAGACCCTCGCTCTGACTGCAAACAAAACTGTCTGTTCTGTGTTGGAGACGGAGCGTTCAAACTGGGCTGAGACGCTTCCTGGTGAAAGGAAAACCCCTTTGTGTGAACTTCTTCCTCGGGGTGACGACTCCACTGGTTGCAGAAATAAGTCTGATAGTAGAATATGAGAAAATGTGTCTTCTTCTAAGTTGATTTATAACCTCAGTCGATGTTTTCCTAACGACTTTATGGTCTCAATCACTGTTTTTTATATTTTCTTCAACACCGCATGATATTAAATAAAAGTTGAAAGTGGGCAAAATGAAAAACCCGAGGGGCTTCAAAACCTTTATCTTCATGGTGGTTACTTCAGCTTGTGACATACTGTCCATGTTTTTTTAGTTTGATATTTCTTCTCAGTGAATGAATCATTTGTTTACGTTCGAGAGAGGCCAATCCACAACTGAAATCTGTTTGACCACCCGAGGTACCATCCCACTTTTCAATTTCTATAAACCTTTATTAAATGATTATCTTCTCAGTCCTAAGTGGTACCTTTGTCCGTACTTGATGCTGTTTTAAAGATTTAAAATTTTGACAATTTTGCCCCAAAAGTATTTTGATAGAGATAACTGAGTCGGACAGAAAAGCTTTCTGGAATTTCAAAACGGAAATGTACTCAAAAAAAGCAATTTGGGTTTTTTGGGGTAGGAGGGCGCTGGTAGCCTAGTGGCTAGTTTGCGCGCCCAATGAACAATGAACACAGCTGGAGTCCTCCAAGCGGGCGACCAAGGTTTGAATCCGACCTTGGGCTTCCTTCCCACATGTCATTCCTGACTCTCTTTCGATTTCTGACTCTATCCACTTTCCTGTTTCTCTAATAAACTCATAAAAAGCCCGAAAATAAACCTAACCTATAAAAATAGAAATTGTTTTGTTGAATTTAAAAGTAATTTTTTACATGAGACGTGATTGTGATGTGACGATTGATGAGCGTCACATGTGATTCAAGATACATTTCTGTGTACACTGACAATAAAGTATCATCTTATCTTATGTAAAGACACACACATTTGACACATACCTGAGGTTGTCCTTCATCTTGACTTTGCCAGCCGGGGCCTTTCCCAACTGGACCACCTTCATCTCTGAGACGGACGAACAACCAGAGAGAGAAAGAAGATGAAACTGAAACAGGAATCTGAAGAAAACAGATCTTAACCTCAGTGTACCTAACTGCTCTCTTTTCTATTTAAATGGATAAAACCAGCAGGACAACCACAATTCCCTGAGCTCCAATAAATTCAAAGATTATTACATTGGGGGTTAAGAGAAAAATAAAGTTAACTTTTAAATGTGAACCGTTGGTGAGAGCCATTGGTGATGAACATGTTCATGCAGAAATCTATTATGGGACATTCAGATATTCAAACCTCCCATAAAATTGTGATCATTCGGGTCTTTTTCAAAGAGATATGAATGAACACAGTACGGCTCTGAAGATTTCTGTGTGTCACCTGATCTCTCGGGTAAGCTCTCTGAAGTCGACGCTTCAAAGACTTACAGCAAAGTCAGCAGAGTGCCGTCAGACTTTGTGACTTTGTGTCTAAAATTCACAGACGATCCATCAAAGAGTCTCTGAGTGTCTTCAGCATACAGAAGGTCAAAAACGCATACAGCTAGAGACGCAACCATGAACTTCAGGGGTTTGCTTTTCCGGTTGTCAAAAGAGAAAAAGAAAAAACTATCTCAACTGACCCATCCCGATCAACAAAGAAGTGACTCTTTATTCTAGATTTACTAATAATATGGATGTCATGTCATAGTTCACGCCCCCTGTTGAGAGTGAACCATTGTACCAGCAGATTCAAACCTTTAAATATAGCAATGGCCACATGCGTGTCAGTTCTGTCACATAGTTAATATTTCCATCGCAGCAGGTCAAAGAGGCCAGAAATGTTAAGCTGCAACATTAAACAGATCCAGCAACCTGTTGAAGGTTTGCAGACAGAGTGACAGATTGCCGTGTGTTCGACTGAGGAGTGCTGCTTGTGAATTAAGCTTTTTGGAAATAACTGCGAAAGAAGATGAAAATCTAAAGGAAAAGGTAAGCAGTCTAACCAGAAAGGGAATTTTCTCACTAACTTAGCTGCCAGTAGCTGCTTCCCACTCACATCATCCTATAGGAGACACTGATATCTTAACCATAATTTCACACAATTAGTCCAATAGTTGTGGAGATATTTCATTCAAATCCACAAATATGAACCTTAGGGTGCACCTAGAGGAACATTCAGGGGATCAACAAAAAGTCTTTAGGAAGCACGGATGATGTCTGTGCAAAATACAACATTTTAAGCCAATTCATTAAGTAGATGTGGACACGGTTGAGTAAATAAAGGAAACAGATAAAGCCTCAGAGTATGACAAGTGAAGCCAATGCAGCAGTGATAAAATGTGCCTTCTTCTCACTTGATTGATTACCTCGGTAAATATTTCCCTAATGATTAACCGGTCTCAAGCACCAGAATCAAGCCTTCTCTAGAAATCATGATGTTCATTCAGTTAATCATGCTCTTAACGTGAAGTAAATAAACTGTAGGAGTTAAGTTAGTGTGTGTATAATTGTGTATTAATGTTTGGGTTTTTTTTGTTTATTGATTAACTTACATTTTGACACTAGATGGGGATAATCGATAATGTGGGTCAAGCTGGAAGTCTGTTGGCATAGGAGGAGGGAACACAAGGTTCTTAATTTAATCTCAGAAACAGCATTGAGCAATATGGACATTGGACAAGCATCATTTCATATCTTCATCATCATGGTAACTTTTTGTCTGCTTCATACCCCTTTCAATAAACGGGTTTGTCACTCACAGTAATTTCATTTTGGACATTTGTTTATGTTTGGATACACGTTAAAGACGAGTCTATGCACCAGTGCAGGTGACTTAAAGTTTGATTTAATACATTTTGGACATTGGATATGAGTCACTACATAAATGCTTGAGGTGCTTTCAGACAAAGTTACCTTGAGATTGAACTTTCACTAAGTGCAGGCAACTTTTCATTCAGGAGACACATGTAGCGACGCTTGCCAACTCCTTCAACTAATGCAGTCACTCCGAGCAAGGCTGCAGCCAAGAGACCAAATTTAAGTCTTCAAAGTCACAATGGCCCTTTTCACTTCTTCAATACAGACAATGAAGCTATGATAAAAAGATTGCATAGATAATCTGACAAGCTTGAGGAGCTACAATAAAAGGCACAAGGTCCCCAAATTACTCAGCATACGCCCCACTTTACAGGATGGATGGATATCTGTACTACCGGATTCTGTGGCTGTCAATCCAACCAGAGGCTCAAACTGTATTTGTGGTGGTGTGTGAATATCATCACAGGGATTTGTGACAGCACCTTTTATGATATAATGACTTGGACAGTTTTTTGTGTCAGTCGTGAGTTAAAGAGCTTGTGATACAATTCTCAGAAAATATTAAACAAAATGTAGTTTCTTTGTGGTAAAAGTATTTCTGCAGAAATCCCAACACAGAAACTTTTGGACTGTCTGAAGTGGGTTAGATCAGGGAGGAGATGATTCTCCAGCCAGACAGTTTTTCCCCGAGACCCTCCCTCCCCTCCTGCAGCATGACATCATCTGTCTGGTTTGAAACTCTGCAGGTTGCTTGCATACAAAAGCTCCCTGTGACCTTGTCGTGTCCGAAAGAAGAAAAGAGGGGAACTCAGTGGCCTCCTGTATTTACCAGAGAGGGAACATAAAACAAGTCATGTACCAACAGTATTTAAGGATCCTGAGCCGGAGCTTTTCAGGTGTCAGTCTGGCCTTTCAGCTCCATCTGAGTAACAACACGGCAGCAGCTGGTGTCTGTCAGAGCCACTGAACATACACAGCAGTACTTACACATGACATACAACCCCCTAAATTAGAAAGGCAGGGTTCGTTAATGGTCTTAGTGTTAAACAGTGGATAAAAACTGTGTCAGCTGTGGTTGAAACTAACACTTTTCTCATGAGAAGCATCTGCCACATGTTAAGATTCATACTAGGGCTGTCAGTAAAGAAGCTGTAGTCCTCCAAGCATTGTCAGAAATCAGAGATGGAGTGGGGAACAGGGGCGTCGTAGTGGAGGGAAAAGTGGGACTGACTACACAGGGCCCCAGTGGGGAGGGGGGCCCTTCATGGGCCTGAAATAAAAATGTATTTGTTAATTCGCTTTTTTCTCTAAGTTATAAAATAACTAAAATTGTCTGAATAAATAAACAAACATTCAGAATTCCTTTCTGGAAAAAATGTGGAGTCTGTCTCAAAGGCCCCTCTCTCCCCCCTTCTGAATGCACAGAATGGTTTAGTCCGTCCCGCACCTCTCATCTGGATTGAACTGTCGGCGGTCAGTCGAGTCAAGAGTGAGAGATGTGGCAGGCTGCAGATTAAACCAGTTGTTTTTAAGAGAAATTCAGCCAAGAATATCGTTTTGTTCAATTTGTGTTTTATGCATAAATTCATCACATGAATCCCCTTCATAGATACAACTTCATATGACCCTATTTTGTAAAAATATTACATCGCGGTAAAAAAGAGTCCACTTTGGAGCGATATTTAGTGTCTTTCCTACAGTAACATATTTGATATCAACAGATTCTTTGTAAACTGTCAATTCATATGATACCAATGTTGTCACGCCAGCAGCAAAACTGAGTCCGCTACTTCTGCCCAAAAAACAATATTTTAACGTCAGGTGAGACAAATGATAATGCAGTGTAAGAAGAATTAAAGTGAAGTCAGAACTACGAAGAACTACAGGCTCATTTTAAAGTCATGGTAGAATCTAATTCAGATTTATTGTATGTTTTACATTTTATCATTAATGCCAGTAGAATTTTTAATTTAATAAGCTAACCAATAAGATCACTTTAGACAATAAAAGCCTTTACAACATTAACTATAGCAACTTAATAAGTAAAATAATGCTGCTGGAAATGTTTCAAATGTCTGAAAGGTGCAAATATTACAAAGTTTAAATTATTTTTAAGCTATGAGGAAATATCACAGTGATTATTTATCTTCCATTTTCAGGGTGTAAAACAAAGAATAATTGTTCAAAGTTTTTATGGGTCATTTGTCTGATGGTTATAGACATTTTCCGGGTTAGTTTGGGTCGTGGTAGGGGCCCACTGTGATGTCTTTTCATGGGGCCCGGAGTTCCTGGCGGCGCCCCTGGTGGGGAATGACAATATTTAAAGTCTATAGACTGTAAATATGGTCATTACTCACTCCTTCACTGATTTCTGACTCTATCCACTGTCTTATCTCTAAATAAAGGCCCAAAAATAAACCTCAAAGTCATAATCAATAAATAAACTGAATGAATTTCCCTCGGGATCAATAAAGTATCTATCTCTCTCTCTCTCTCTCTCTCTCTATCTATCTCTCTCTATATATATATATCTCTCTCTCTATCTCTCTATCTATTCAAACGATCTCATTTTGAGACCTTGGTAACAGAAAAGTTTAGCTAGCTAGCTAGCGTTAGCCCGATGTACACAGTATATGATAGAAGTTATTTAATATTTACTTTAACCTAACAAAGATAACTTAACTTACAGCATTTCTGCAGCTCGTCCCGTTTAGTTAAGTCATGTTCTTTATCCTCCTCTTTGCTCTCCATGTTCGGCATCATGATATATCCACAAAGTTAGCATCGTCGTTGTTTTTAGAGTTAGCAGTCCGCTACCGTCGATAACATCATCCTCTCAACATATTTTCTGATCATAACAAAGTAAAGTTGTTGGTCCATAATCGTGTAATTAGCACGAATTTGTTGTATTTTAATTAAACGAGTTGAAACGTGTTGTAACTCTTTGACTACAAACATTAAAAGTAAGTTTAAGTTGCCCCATAATTCAAATCACACAACAAACGTTAAGACCAACGGTCATCGCTTCACTTTGAACCAGAACCCTTCAGAGCTTTATGTTAAACCTGTAAACTAAACTTCCCTATAACTGCTGTTAATAATTCATATTTCTCACGGATCAACAACATTAGCTTTAAAAATTAACTGACTTAAGTTTGATTTTTTTTATTTTTTTTATTACTTTATTAGTATTATTTATTATTATCAGTAGTAGTAGAATTAGTATGAGGGACAAAAAATGACTAACGTATAAATAAATAAATAAATGTTGGGAGAAATGCATACAATAATGTATAAATAAATAAATAATTAAATAAATGCATCAATAAATATATAAATGCTGAAAACAATACATCAATGAATAAATAATAAATACACTTTGTTAATGAAAAAGGATATTTATATATTTTTACATGTATTTATTCATTTATTAGCGTATTTCTACAGTTATATATGTATCAATGCATACATTTCCACATTAATTGAGTTATTAATTTATTCCCGTATTTTTACATTTACACATCTATTTATTTCTGTGTCCAGGTCGTAAGAGGAAAAGTATATATGTAAATTTGCTTCTGTCTGTTTTTCAAAATTGACCAATCCTACTTCAGTAATGTTAGGACGGCCCACTTAATTTACGTATTTACTTTTCCTTGTACAACATGGACACAGAAATAAAGATATGAATATATTTATTTATATATTAATTTTTATATGCATTGTTGCATTTATTTATATATATATTTATTTATATATTTATTGATGCATTTATTTAATTATTCATTTATTTATACATTATTGTATGCATTTCTCCCAACATTTATTTATTTATTTATACTTTAGTCATTTTTTGTCCCTCATAAATTAGTAGTAGAATCTCACACTATGATAAAAAGGTTACCACAAATGCTTCTGTAATTTAACTTTTTTTTAAATAGTCCCATTGCTTATAAATCTTTTTCAATAATATATGTAATATAAATGAAGACCTTTCATTTCTTGTATGTGTAAATGTTCTGATTCAAAATGAACAGTAGAGGGCAGCAATGTGTCTTTTTAACATCCGGTCTGCCTCATGTAGAAATGAAGAAGAAGCAAACGAACACTCGGTCGAGGCGCCTCATTGGCTGAACCGCGGTGACGTCAGCGTGAACCCAGTCCGGCTCGTCTTGTCAGTTGTCAACATGGCGGCGGTGGATGTCATTGTGGACAACTTGGCGACTCTCTGGAGGATACCAGCCGTCAAACAAAACTTCCCCTGGATATTTTTACTCATCTCAGCCGTGGGATCGATCCTGAAAGAGCTGGAGCTCGTCCCGCAGACTTATTTCAGCAGCAGCAGAAACGCCCTGAACGTGTAAGTACTGCTGATGTGTTGAGTGCCAGCTGAGGTCTGCCAGCAGTAAAAGCTCATTTACCTGTGGGTTCACCTGTAGCTTACTTTGAGAGGAGTGCCGCTGATGACACACAATGAACAGCTCAGATTCTTTTGGACTGTGTTGTCATGGTAACTACCACTGCAGTTATGTAGGTCAAAGGTTATCTGTGTGCTGACTAATGTCTCTGTTATTGAACACATATCAAGACGAAATGTTCCAAACAAGAGTCAAAGATGATTTAAAAAATACTTTGTCAGCAGATGGCTGTTCAGTATTAGTCTGGTTTTGCAGAAGCAGTTCTTTCTTGCCCCTGTTAGTTTGATATTTTGCTTGGTGCTGTGCTCATGGTGTTGTGCTCAGGTTGGGTCTTTGTAAATAATAATAATAAAAATCACCTTCATCAGCATCATATAATATATAACGTAAAAAAAAGAGTAAGATCTAGACCTGCTCTTATTGTGAAGTTTCTCAAGATAACATTTGTCATGAATTGGCTCTATACAAATACAGATTGATTGATTCAATTCAATTCAATTCAAAAAACTTTATTTGTCCCCGGGGGGCAATTCAAAGGCACACAGAGCAGTAAAATAACAACAGTACAAAGAAGTATGAAACATTTTAACCTAAATATAAAGTGTCAATTTAAATACAACTTAAAGCTTAAACTTAACTTAAAATACAAAATATAAAAACAGTAGATATAAGTGGACAGTGATCGGACTAACAGATGTAACCAGAACTATGTGCAGTAAACGAGAAATAAATATATATATACAGAGCCTGATTGATTGATTGATTGATTGATTGATTGATTGATAGTCTTGACACATTTTTGGCCTTCCAAGACCAAATTAGTGGCATCTTTGTGGAGGTGTCGTGATACCTCCAAATTGAAGCCAGCTCTGATTTAAAAGCATGCCGGAGGAACACAGACTGTGTGAACTGTGTGACTAAGAAGAAGCCAAGAAGATTGTATTGTCCCCTTTATGTTGAGTTTTGAACAACTTTGATGAATGAAATGTACGTTTAAATTTCTGAAATGTTTTGGAGCACAGATGATGACAGGATGGTTTGTTTTGTTACCATATTGTTCAGCGTGTCTACTTTTGGTTTCTGGTCTCTGTGTATTAATAATCTTGTCTTGTAAGCCTGTTTTGGCCTCAAATCAACCAATCAGATAACCAGTATTCTTGAATTAATTCACACTCCATGTAGGGATGATCGATAATGACAAAAATCCTTATCACAAATATTTTGATGGATCAGCATTATTAAACGGGATTACTCATAAACATCTGGATCACAAGCATTAACTGAACGTCATTCTAAACACTTTGAAAAATAAGAAATAGGTTAAAAAATACACAAGTAAAAAATATATATACATACAGTGTATAAAAATTAAAATATATTATAATGACATAATAATAATAAACTGTGTTTTTCAGGAAGTGGTGATGTACTCCTGTGGCTAAAATCTAACAAAAAACACAACATTTACCACACATGACAAATCTATGATCAAAACGAGCAAAACATCGCAGCACAGTAATCGATTCATCTTGATTATCTTGATTTCATGATTGTGGGAAACCAAAACCGTAACTGCAAATGAAAAACTGGATTAATTTCCCGTTCCTAGTGCGGAGTAGATTTGGTTTTGTACAGTATTAAAGTGCAGACCGGCTGAAGTTAAAACAAAGGTCTGGTGATGAATACTAATGGCTGAGTTTTAATGTGTATGCCCCGCCCCTTTTTGCAGGTATTTTGTCAAAGTGTCCTGGGGATGGACGTTGCTGCTGCTGACCCCCTTCCTCCTCCTCTCCAACTCCTCCTTCAGCAGGAGCGTGACCTTCCTCAGCCGGCGTCTGCTCTCTCTGGTGGTGGCCACAGTCGTCTGGTACGTCTGCACCGAGACCTTCTTCTACATCGAGGACGCGACCGGCTCGTGTTATGAAACTGATTCCATGGATGTTATCAAGAATGAGTTCACAACCAAGGCCGGCTGCAGGCGGGCCGGCTTCCGTTGGCATGGCTACGACATCTCGGGACACTCCTTCATCCTGGCCTACTCGGCTCTCTTTATCGTGGAGGAAACGGCGCCCATGGCCTCCCTGAAGACAGCCAGCCTGTCTTCCCTGCCCAGGACGGTCCTCAACCTCCTGTACGTGGCCTTGAATCTGATCGTCATCATTTGGGTGTGGATGTTTGCCTGTACCTCTGTGTACTTCCATGACCCCTCTCACAAGTTGCTCGGGACCATTTGTGGCCTCCTGGGGTGGCATCTGACATATCGGGTTTGGTATTTGAATCCTTTGTCACCCGGACTCCCCCCTCAGCGCCACCCGAAAGAACAGAAAGAACACGCCTGAGCTGCAGCCATACTTTCCTGTACAATTCCAATGCTAGAGCATCAACAATCCTCCAAATATCACACTACAGTTGACGTTATCTGCCCACGGGTCCAAGCAGGCCAAAGCTATTTGAAGCTATTTTAAGTTATTCCCTCCTCCCAGAGGGGCTCATTTTGTACAGGATGACTCGGCTTGCAGTTCCTCCATGGTGTTTGGCAGCTGCTGCTCCCAAAATGACTCTTGGTAATCCGAGACAAAAGCAAGACGCCGCTCTGCTGCCCAGCTTCAGCCTCTCACCTTCAGCCTCCGAGGCTCGCATGCTACACCGTCCTTTGTCTCCCAGTCCGTTGCCTTATAGTGCTTAACTCAGAGGAATCACAGTTTTAGATGTTTGTGAGGGAACACTTAGGAATGTTTACAGCTCCAATTTGATAGCACTGACAATGTGTAAACTTTCAGACCAATGTTAAGTAGATACTGATTGTTTTTATAGGAAACTACTACTGCACATCAGAACAAAGTCAGACTCTAGTGGACCCACATTTCATCCTACATGTAGGATTGATGTGTGCTTTCCATTTCTTATTATACGTGGTTTTAATGTAATTGTGTGTCAACAGAAAAACTAGAGTTTGAATAATAGGATTCTAATATATTATCTCCCTAATGGTTTACTGCTTATTTAAAAAAAAAGGTGAAAAATATCCTTCACACTTTTCTTAATGCCAGAATAAAAACTTCAGATGACTTTCAAAGAAGGTCAAAGAAGAGCTGTTCAGCTTTTATGACTTATTATAATCAACAAAAAATGCTTCTAGCCAAATGTTCTGTTGGTGTTCTAATTGATTAATCGAGTAATTTTTCAGTTGTAATCTTTTGTCAACAACGCCGAGAAAAGACCACAGCTGAAGTCAGAAGTATTTTCAGATATCACCAAAGCCCGTTCGTAGATTTCCTCGGTGCCACAGAGCTGCGTTGTGTCTCAAAAATCTGTTAAATGTGTGTTCATGATTAACAAGGACAATGGAGTGCCTTCTCCGTCGCACGCATACTGTGCTGTTGCCATAGATACTCACTCGTTTACCAAATGTGTGAAAATAGAACCCAAGAAATGTTGATCTATCATTTGAGTAAAGTTTGCAACAACAAAAAAACACCAGAGAACAGATTTAATCTTTTAGTGTGTTGCTTTTTATTTTATAAAGTTTGATTTGTTTATTCATTTTTAATTCCCCGGGAGGAACAAGTGAGATTGCAGCTGAGTCCTTAGAGCAGGTAATGTAGTAACTACAGGCTCCTCAGCAGGTAATGTAGTAACTACAGGCTCCTCAGCAGGTGATGTAGTAACTACAGGCTCCTCAGAGCAGGTAATGTAGTAACTACAGGCTCCTCAGTGCAGGTAATGTAGTAACTACAGGCTCCTCAGAGCAGGTAATGTAGTAACTACAGGCTCCTCAGAGCAGGTAATGTAGTAACTACAGGCTCCTCAGAGCAGGTAATGTAGTAACTACAGGCTCCTCAGAGCAGGTAATGTAGTAACTACAGGCTCCTCAGAGCAGGTAATGTAGTAACTACAGGCTCCTCAGAGCAGGTGATGTAGTAACTACAGGCTCCTCAGAGCAGGTAATGTAGTAACTACAGGCTCCTCAGAGCAGGTAATGTAGTAACTACAGGCTCCTCAGAGCAGGTAATGTAGTAACTACAGGCTCCTCAGAGCAGGTAATGTAGTAACTACAGGCTCCTCAGAGCAGGTAATGTAGTAACTACAGGCTCCTCAGAGCAGGTAATGTAGTAACTACAGGCTCCTCAGAGCAGGTGATGTAGTAACTACAGGCTCCTCAGTGCAGGTAATGTAGTAACTACAGGCTCCTCAGCAGGTAATGTAGTAACTACAGGCTCCTCAGAGCAGGTAATGTAATAACTACAGGCTCCTCAGAGCAGGTAATGTAATAACTACAGGCTCCTCAGCAGGTGATGTAGTAACTACAGGCTCCTCAGAGCAGGTAATGTAGTAACTACAGGCTCCTCAGTGCAGGTAATGTAGTAACTACAGGCTCCTCAGAGCAGGTAATGTAGTAACTACAGGCTCCTCAGAGCAGGTAATGTAGTAACTACAGGCTCCTCAGTGCAGGTGATGTAGTAACTACAGGCTCCTCAGTGCAGGTAATGTAGTAACTACAGGCTCCTCAGCAGGTGATGTAGTAACTACAGGCTCCTCAGTGCAGGTAATGTAATAACTACAGGCTCCTCAGAGCAGGTAATGTAGTAACTACAGGCAGGTAGTACATTTCAATAAAAAAGAAAACCAGGAAGTGTGTATTCCATTTTTGTTATTTATTTTGTCTTTGATGGCAACTGAATAAATTAAGGCTCATGAACAAACATCATAAAAAGCACCATAAATAAATGCATATATAGAAATATAAAAAATAAAAAGTTAAAAAATAAAAAAATACTATAGTGAAATATAATGGCCACAAATCACAACTAGGATTTCTCGACTTGAACTCTTCGTGTGTTCCAAGAAGTCACAG
Organism: Labrus mixtus; assembly: GCF_963584025.1. Classification (NCBI taxonomy): domain Eukaryota; kingdom Metazoa; phylum Chordata; class Actinopteri; order Labriformes; family Labridae; genus Labrus; species Labrus mixtus. The sequence continues at coordinate 26,254,032 of NC_083626.1, forward strand.
CTCCGTCCGTCCCCCCTCAGGTTGCGTTGTTTTGGTCAGAAGAAGCGGTGGAGTTGTAACGTGATGTGCTCGCAGAGACTGTACCGAGTGTCCACAATGATCAGCTGGTTATGACGTATGTTGACGGTTCCCAAAAGAATAAACAAAAAATTCATGAATATCTGAGCGTTGAAAATGAACATAAATAACATTTCGATGGTTAAAACACAACAGGAGAGAGTCATTTACACTTCAATGTCCTCTTACTTTCTTCAGCAAAAAATCAGGTTCACATTTCTACATCTTCTCTTTTGTGCCATTTACAGGTACATCATCACCGCTGTTCATGCAAGAACAGAAACCATAAAAACCTCACTGTGTCCTTGAATGCATATATCTTAAATCTCGTCTTCACAGGCATAAAGGATTGATATCAAATAGTTTAGTCTATATGGCTGTAACACACGCTCCATGTGAACCCTAGATACTTCTGCACTTGTGTTTTCTTAAATAAAATCTGATTTATTAGCAGATGTGACGCAGCGACAACATGCTGCTATTAAAGGAGCATTGATCGTCGTCTTTGGTTCAACGTGTTCTGCATCATCTGCTGCTCAACTCCACCCGCAGAGACGTGTTCCTGTATGTAGCAGGAGAAAAGACCTCCTGACTGGAAACATAAACTACCTACATTGTCCGAGGCTCGACACAGTTATCCCCCTTTAATGACTATGAGTCCTTAACTGAAAGAATGTCTTGTATCAGCAGCTGTGAAAAAAGAAAAAAAAACTAAAGCAGCTTACAACTCCAGCCAGTACCTCGCAAGAATGAGAGCGCACGCTGCAGGAGCTGAATTGTAACTTCTTAAAGCCCCGGAGGAGCGACTAAGAAAAGCTGAAATGCTCCCATTAAGGGTGACCAGAGTGAGGAGCGAGAAAAGTACACAACAAACAACAAGGAGTGAAAGGCTTTTTCTTCGCCTTTCAGCCATGCAGATGAGTCAGCGTTCCTCCCCTGCTCCCCTTGTTTAACCTTTCAGCTCATTAAAAGCTCAATAAAATGAATGAGACACTGTTTAATTAAAAATATCTATCTGTGAAAACAATCTTGCATCTGTCAGGAGGAGTCACAAACAAACAGCAGTGGGGTTTTTTTGAAGTATGGCTGAGGGGCCATCTGCAACACACTGTACAGTGCAGGTGATTCAAAGGTTACAGTTAGCGTCTTCTGTGCTCGGTAGTGATCATAAATTCTGCCTCTGGGCGACACAAAACTCCTCCACCTGTTACGAAACGCTTACACAATAAGAAATAACTCCATGCAATGAAATATACACCCTAAACCTACTGTTACACTGTTGTGCCAAGAAGATGCAGAATTTATCATTTTTTGTACTACCACATCAGCCAAGTGTAACTTTTCAAACAGCCTGGACTTCAGCTCCCGCGACGAAGAAGAGTGAGAGTGGATCAGTGTGTGCCTGTGATCTGTGGTGCTCTAAATAATCTGACTCCAAGCGCACGTGTGTGTGTGTGTGTGTGAGTGTGTGTAAGTGTACAGTTTCATAAAGATATAGTCTGATATTTGGGGAAATTCACATGTTCACATTTTGCAAAAAGATGCATTTCAAGATTGATACCACTCTCCTGTCTGTCTGTTTAATATGAAGCTACTTCCTCTGTTGGTTTAGCTTAGCATGAACACTGGACACACTTTCACAAAATGACAGAATGATTGATGTTTCTTTACTAAAACATCTAAAAGCAAAAATCTTTTTAAATGAGGTTCTGTGCTCCCGTCTGGGTCAGATTAAGGGGTCAAATCTGAAACCACAGACCCTAACAAATTGTTACTTTCACGTTGTGGTGCTTCTCTTGCAGCTCTTTTTCCAAGATGCAAACAAGCGTAGTAGCAGTAGTAGTAGTAGTGAAGAATACTTTAAATTCTGATTATGGGTTATTAGAACAGACAAAGTATTAAGAGAATTAAGCTTTAATATTACATTAGTAAAGTCATCGGAGGATCAAGTTGTAATATTTTGAGTATAAAGTTGCTATTTTATGAGAGAGAATCATTGTGTTGTTCTCAGCTATGGTTAGCCTAGCTATATGCTGCTTTGAAGGGGGGAAATCAGAAGAGCAGCCAGCCCATATATTCAGTTATTTCTGAAACTTTTACCAAAGTATATCTTCACATGTGTTTTATAACAAACCGTATATTGTGTCCTTAGAATAAGCCCTTAATATCTACAGAGGGAGTGGGTCATCTATCTTGGAGCATGTAATGTTTGACAGCCATTTCTTCTACAGTAGCCCTGAATGGACATTAATTGGTTGCACTCAGCAGATGTAAAATGCTACAATGCAACTCAAGCTACATTTTTAGCAAATTTATGCAGCTCGGCAGCGATAAGCAGAGACAGGTAAGGTATCGCCCCTGATTCCAGTCTTTTTCCTCAGCTAAGCTAACCATCCCCTGGCTGTAGCTTCATTTTAAAAAAAGGACAGAAATTGAGATGGTATCAACTCAAAGATGCAAGTCTCTGCAAAAAGTGAGGAGAATAATTTCCAAAAAAGTCAAACTACTCCCTTACAGTTTGCCTCCATCCTTTCATGATTATAATTGGCAGTTTCTGGCAGCACAGCACTTTTCAGAGAGTCTTTGTCATGAACGTGTTCCTGCGGTTTTACTGGTTAAACCTCAGGCTGATGGGAGGAGTGAGGAGCAGGTACGATGAGTAATGACTTTAATAGTGGCATGCGAAGGTCAGTTAACCCCTGTTGGTGTTACTGTGTTTAACATTTCTGGGTTTCTACTTAAAAGTTTTCAGTAAAAGTGGACCTGATGCATGCCTCCAACTTAAGTTAAAACAAGGACTTGCCGACACTGAGAGCTGCAAGTTGCCAGAAAATGAAAGTGGATGAAGGCCTTGATTCCCAGAAAATGTGCTGTCAAGGATTTCTTATTATGGAATGTTTTAATATTCTTTGTTCACCCAGGTAAGTAATAGTGTTCTCTATATAGATTCATTATGTTTTCCTGCAGTCATAAAACATTACAGAAAAGTTGAAACATCACACAAATACACAGACATTTAACACAACAAGAGGGCATTCACTACATGTATTTCTTTTTTAAAAACCAGTAGGCAAAGTAGCCCATCCCTCCCAGGGAGCCCATGAGAAAAGAGGCCCCGAAGAAGGACGGTGGCTTCTTTTTTACCATCCGGAAGGCGTTGGGTAGGACTGCCGACAGGAGCGTCGTGTGGATGTCGCCCAAGACCTTGCGGAAAGCGTAGCGTTTTTGCACACGCACAAAAAAGGACTGCAGGTTGGGTCGGCTTCCGTCCTCCCAGTATTTCTTAGAAAGTCCCAAGAACTTGAGCCTGTGCAACAAGGCTCCGAGGCAGACATCCGCTAGTGTAAATTCAGGTGCACATAGCCACAACTCACACTTCTGACCTGCAAGGGAACAAACATTCAGTTAAGATATTGCTGGAAAGAATTGGTGTTGTTATATTATATGGTATTAAATATTTTGGCATACCTTGATACTCTAGTTTTCTTTTCTCCAGTTCAGCCTCCACTTGATCTAGTACCATCGCTAACTCCCCCAGAATTTTCTTAAGGTAATTCACATTATCGTGGTCCAAAATTTTTGCCTGAAAATTGTTAAAAAAAACATTATTGATCAAGTGTTTACATTTTTTTTTAAAGTCCATTCACATTCTGACAGCAATCAGTGAATGAAATACTCTGAAAATAAAAATAAAAAAATAAAAATGATCTTAGCTCACCACTGTCTGTCAAAGGCCTTTAAAAAACTCTGTTCAATCATTTAATTCAGACCAAATAATTTAGTGATGAATTATATTGAGTGATTTGGAGTTACAAATACGTGTAATAAAAAATGGCTTACATCTATATGAAATGAAATGCTATTAAAATTAAATATTTATTATTTTATTTATTATTTATTAAAAAAAAAAAAAATAGGTTCGCCAACGTGATGACGTTTCAGTGACGCAAGTAACGGTGACCGTTGACCTTCTTCTGTGGTGTGATTGGTCAGTTCGTGTCGCTTTCGTTTGTTTTGAATTTGTTACAACATAAACAAACGTTTTAAGCCCAAAATTCACTTTTACTGTTCAGTCGATCCGGTGAAATAGAGAAACTTCGTACCAGTTTACTATGAGCTCCGTTTCTTTTGTAATCAATGAGAAACAAAGAAGAAGATTGGAATATGTTGATTACGACCCCGGGTCACAAAACCGCTAATTTCAGCTAATGGAATGCTAACGTTGTGGATATATGGAGGATAACATAAACGATGAGGGGGACAGGATCGAAGTAGAAGGTCTGGACGAGCTGCATAAACACCGTAAGTCAGTATTCTGAGTGTAAAGTAAGCTACTTTTCCTCCCGTGTCTCGGTTAGCTACAGCTAGCTAGCACATAGCTGCTTGGCTTTTCTGTTGCTGTTTCCATGGTAACGGTCGACGGAACCGCATATTCGATTCTAGTCAGTGCAAATACGTTATTAAATAATTAAATAATAATTAAATTAATAATAATAATAATAATAATAATGATTAAATAATTAAATGCAAATACGTGGTTTGTATTTTTTATTTACTTTAGTGTTTTATAAAACAACAGGCGCTTTTTCCGCTGACTATGATTTAAATCTTGTGTTTTAGTTTCTATGTGTTTGATTTTTAAATACGAGATGTTTTATTTCAGGTGAATTTCATGATGAAATGTACCTCGGCTAAAATGTTTGATAATCCAATCAGCTGGTGCCTGGCAGTTTGAAAAGTTGCTCCATCACAAAGTTTACTTAATGAAAAGCCTGTTTAATATACAGGATAGTAAAATTACAATCATCCCAACATTCAAAACCTTCAAAATAAAACATTACAAATGCTCGATGTAATCAACGTAATGCTCAATGTAATCAACTCAAAATTAAAATGAAATGAATACAGATTAAAGGGTGTTCTCCCACATTGATTGTATATCCAGTGTAATCAGGTCAAGGGATTCATTAATTCTTTTAACTTACAAACATTGATCCTTAGACTCACCATGAGTTTCTTCTGCTTGGACAGGTACGGTTCTGTCAGCTGAGGCTCCTCGTGGTCCAACTTCATCAACTCCGTCGCAGCATTGGCAAGGTGTCCTGAACACACACACACACAAACACACAAAGTGTCTTATAGTCTGTATACTTTAAAGCAGGTTATTTTGACAAAGTTGATTGGGTAAAAAACAACTTGTATGCAATGCAAAGAAGCTAGTCTTGAGATGTAAGATACTACATTTCCTGATCATAATGTGTGTATCATACTGTGAAGAGAACAGACACTTTAGGGTTCAGTTGGTTTTCTTCTTCAAGCAGATATGGACCGTGCAGAAAGCTAGTTCTAAGTAGACCAAAAGTCAGTTGTGATAAGTCTGGTTATATTCTACAACAAAGAATGAAAAGAACAAAATGCAGTGTAATTCATGAAAGCAAGTATGTTGTCATATATCCCATAAATGAGCCATAATCCTGCACTGGGTGGCATGTTCCTTCTTTACCATGAACTGAACACACTCTAGTTTATTTTGTGCCAATCCCACAAACACCCCCTGCTGCTGTAAATACACACAAGAGTGTTTATTCTCCACTAAAAATAGTCCCCACTGAAACCATTAAATACTCCTGTTAAGCAAAGTGTGTTAAAACAACAACAACAACACACTCACAACTACAGTGTGCGGCTAATATTTGAAAAGATTTTGCAGTTTTTTGTTGTGAATTCCTGCCGTTCTGCTGCTCGGTCCAGCTCCCTACTTTGATTTACACACTGAGGCCATTACTTGATGGAAAGAGGAAGACTCGAGTTCAGACTGTGAGTCCTCTTGTCAGCTGCTGGGATGTATAGATCTGACACCACAATGTGCTGAATTAAGAGTTTTCTGGTTATACACTCTTCAACTATCTATAGTCCAGACTGTTTCTGTTTTGTTTTTACTGAGAGACCAGATAGTTATGAGTCTTTTTACTCTCTGTGTTTTTTAGGAACAATAGTATGAACTAGGGCCCGACTAATATGAGATTTTTGGAGCCAATATCGACATTGATATTTGGGAGAGAATCCCAATATATTATATTATGAAATCTGTAGAGATGGATATAGAAACACATTTATTGCTTGATCACTCAAATGTGGATCAAACACTTAAAAGATATATAATGAAGACAAGATGGTCACTCAACTGGAAGGTAACTGTGCATGTACGTGCATCAACACTTGACACTCTGGAGAGTGATGATGCTTGTTGTAATCCATGTAGCGCCCTCTGCTGGTGAAACAGAACTGCTAGTGTAGTACAATAAAACTCCAATGAAATGCTATTTGACAGGTAAATAAATCTAGTTATATTGGCGTATATCTGTGATTAATAAGGCGATACCCATAGTCACTGGATAAGCAAATATCTGCCGATATTATCTGCTGGCCATTTAATCGGTCGGGCTATAGTATGAACATGGTTTTATGAGAGTTTGTATGAGATATGTTTGAACGGCTCTGTCTCATCTTTTTTATTATTATAATTATAATTTGGATCTATTGATTTAATATTATAATTGATTTTAAGTTTTAAGTTGATATCAGTTTGCTGCTTTGTGTGAATACATACAGTCAATGTTCTTCATGTTGTTGACGGACAGTGTTGCCTGTAAAACACGTCGTGCAGGCTTGACTTACTCCGTATTTCTGCGGTGGCGTACTTTGGGATCATGGAGTCAGTGGTGAGCTCTGGATGGAGGATGCAGCCGTGTGTGTAAGCGTCCATGGGCAGACCGTCAAGTAGTTGACGGTACTGCTGCACGTGCTCGTGGACAGGTGATTCTGCATCAGGAACCAGCTGAGACACAGTTTCTGCAGGAGAGAGACACAGATGTAAAAACAGCAAAGAAAACAACAAGGCACCCAAAAAATAATGATATGATCTGAAACTGAGCAACTGAGTAGAAATGTAGAGCCATGTTGCATACTGGTATTCCTGCTTCATTTTTAGACTATAGATCACCTGAGGTTTCTAAGCAACTGTTATAAAGCGCTCTGCTCCCCAAAAAGAACTCAATCCTCTGTGCTTCAGCTGTCACACAGACACAATGCACGGTAACCTGGTAACAGATGACACCTCCTGCTCTGTGTTACGGTTACACACCACAAACCCTGTCTCACAAAGCATGACATTTAGACAATACTGAAGCTGAGATAAGAAAAATATCTCCTGCAGACTGTATGTGTGGTGTGAAAGTATGCTTTGTCACAAAGATGTAACCTGTAACCTACATCAGCTGCTCTTAATACTAGCACTGCACAGTAAATCCCAAAAGTGCATCACATTTTAAAAAAAGTGATTTTACATCAACAAGCTTTCCAGCCCAGCATTTGTTCATCTCACCCATTGGATGAAGTCTTGCATAATAGCCAAGCTCTCCCACCATTATGATGCAGTCAGATGAAGCTCAGGCTAGCTGTTCAGGAGCAATATGTTGCAAACACGTGCAATGTGTAAAGGAAGAATTAGAGAGACTAGAGCTGTGAGTTGAAGATAAACTTTTTGTTAATATTTTTTTATTTATCAAACTTCTTCATGTTGCATATTTTTCTTATATTGTGCAGGCCTGCATCAGATTAGGGCAAAAATCATAATCACGATTATTTTGATTGATGTTGAAATTAAACACAATGACTCATTAAGTTTGGATCTGCATCCTATGGGTTTATCGAACTTAAACGTTTGGAACACAAGCAATAATTATCAAATAAATACATGAAAAAGTAATATATATATATGTTTTTGAGGTAATGGTGATGTTATCTTGTGTCTCAAATATAAAAAGAAACAAGTTGAAACATTTGCCACATACGACAAAAGCTACAGACAAAATGAGCCCAACACGGCATGCGGCACAGTGTTTGTTGAGTTCTTAACTTGTTAAATAACGACGATGCTCTGCTGTCTTGTGTGAAGCACTTTGAAACGCCTCGTTGCTGAATTGTGCGATAACTTGCCTTGCCCTTTAATCTCGATTATCTTGTTTTCATGTTTGTGGGAAGCCAAAATCGTAATTGAAATTGAAACTGGATTTATTGCCCAGCACTCCTTCAGACCACCTCTCCTGGCTTCATAAAGGCTCATCCATAAAGGCCTTTCCAGCCAACACAGCAGAGTATTAACAGCCACTGAACGTACAGTAGGGCGGGTATATTACTGTATTATTCATTTGTGACAGTAAACTTCAACATGATGATCTCTGCATCTACTTTTTAACATGGACTAAACTTTAAATTTCCATGCTAACAGACTATGTAACAGTCTTCGTCACTAATTAAAGAAAGTATTATCAGATAAACTGAACCAGGTGGAAACAGCTGACATGCTGGACTTAATGGAACAAAATTCTCTGAACAGAACTTTATTAGCGCAAAATGTTCATTATTCTGTCGCTACATCCTACCGCCTCAGCTGATTGTCAGGTAACTGCTCGTAGACGATACATTTTAAAGGGATTCAACTCTCAAAACATTACACTGTGAGGTTTTTTGAGAAGCTCTTACAGGGATTTTATTAGATGCAAGACTAAGACTAGTTGTCTCCCTGTTTCCAGTCTTTATGTTAAGCTCATGAAAGCTACAGCTGCTGGACCAAGCTCGATAAAAGCAGGCAGATATCAGAGTAGTATCGATCTTCTTATCTAACTCCTCAGCATTAAACCTCTCCTCACACTTTGGTTTTTTTTGTGCAGCTGATTTTCCAAAGTGTTGAATTAGTCCTTTAACAATACTGGGGAACCAGAGTTGTAAATATATTCTTTGAAATATTTTGCCGTCCAATTCTTCCATTAGCTCTCATCATTCTGGCTGCATGCTGCTCGGCCGGGGGAAGGGACAGGTGTTCAACTTAATGACCTGCTGCTGAGACTCCGTATTTAAGGATGAGACGGAGCAGAGTGAGCTTTTATCTCAGTGCAGGGTCACAGCCAGCACAGCACAGGGACCAACCTGACAGAACAGAGATAGTCATTTGGCTTGCTTGAGGATGTTCAGAGGTGCTTGTGAAAGGGTGGAGCTGCACCTGGCAGAGCTCCAGAAAGCTGAGTAAGCAGACCCGGGATCAGCATGCCGGTCTGGACATGCCATGCAGAGATCCTGTAGGTGTCCTGCTGAAGCAAAATTCCAACAGTAAAGAACAATGCTCAAAGTGTAAGAGCAACTTTAAGAGGTCTTGAATATCTGACTGTCGACGATAGAATTTCACATAACCGGAGCCCCTTGCAGCACCTCCAACAACACTGTAAAGTAGTCTGAGTTGGCATCACACTGCATGCTCTGAAATGGTATACGAGTCTGTTTTCTGAGGCATCTGCACTTTCCAGGCCAGCTGCAGCCCAGTTCGCCAGCATGCATTAGGCATTTACACGCTGAAGAAAAGCACGTCTGTAAGTTTGATCCTGAAGATTAGCTTCTGGCTAGAAGCATGTCCAGCTTGAGTCCTGGTTCTTACGCATGTGATGCAATTATTTGAGACTAAACACACCAAAAAAACAACACTAAAACAACCTATATTGATCCTTTACCTTAAACTTTACAGAATACTGAATGAATGCATTAACCCGCACAGAGCACACTATAAAGCATCTCAAATTATCGGGTCAGGATGAGAAGAAGACATCAAACACCAGGGTCAGTTATTGCCTCCTCAGCCTCTTATTATCGAGCAGGCAGTGAACCAGATCTTCTGCAGAGATTTCAAGCGTCGCTGACCACAACTAAAACTAAGACTTCTCCCTGAGGCCTTCACTGGTTCAAGGCTCTTTGAACATTTACATAACATCATGTTTCGGCTGACAAGTCTATATAACACACCGCCCACAGATAATGTATCACACACACACAGAGATAATAACAGGATTAAGTGTTTCATCTCAGCGCTTCCTTACTCTTGGCAGAGGCAGGAGACGACATTTTCTGAGTCACTTCATCACACTGCTGGATTCACATATTGACAGATCTTTTCTTTGTCACACTCGGTGATTTAATGACAATCGCTTGTTTGATTAGAAAGTCCCTCACTCGTCTTGTTTGTATCTGTGTCTCGTCCTCGACTGCCGTGAATTCCCCCCCAAGAGATCATTCCAGTTTCATCTAATCTAATCTAATCATAGGAGTCCATCTCGGTGACATTGCTGCAAAGACACAATGTTGTAACACAGTTTCACAGTACTATACACACAGACACACACTGCACAAGAATGACAGATGGCCTCAAACTGCTTCCAATAGTCTTTGCAACCCAAACTGGAAAAATGCAGCCTGATATTTTCTGTATGCTGGATTAGCAACAACTGCCTCAAAAAGATTCTGCTAAATGTGTGTAAGTGCGTTTTTTTACTCCTCCTTTACCTAAAACTTTTTTAGGTAGCTAAAAAAAGTTTCAGGTAAAAGGAGAAGAAAGAGAAAGCACATTATATCTGCACCTTACCTCCCACAAAGGTTTTCTCCAGATAGTCTATAATCTGGTTGTAGTCACTGATGATGGTCTCCCCGTGGAGGAAGACGGGAACCTCCTCTCCCAGGTTCAGCCTCATGAACCAGGGCTCCTTGTGCTCCTGCAGGGGCAAGCTCACATCCCTCTCCTCGCAGACCAGACCCTTCTCGTTTATGACAAGGCGTACCTGCAATCAGAAAAAAATATGCTGCATGAAATGATGCTCCGTTTAATGAGGAAGAGGGATGAGATATGAAAGCAGTCGTTTAATGCACTGTATTCCCTTTGACACAGGATATTAAGACAAAATACTGAAACTGACAGCATGCCAGACTTTGGTGTGTGTGCATCAGTTAATATGCAATGGATGAATTTAGGAACTTTTTCCCTTAAAAACAATTAACTTGTTGTAAAATACAAGGAGGACAGGAGGAGGAAAACGTATGATTTAGTTTGAAAAAAAAACAAAAGACAGCAAACCGTGCCGTATTATTACATGGATATGCTTAGTGTTTGGGTGGTCCTGCAAGATAATGAGAAGCTTTACAGCGTGCTCTAGTTTGACTAAAATCCTTCCCAGACAGTCAGGATGCATTGCTAGCAGGACGAAGGATAAACCAAGGTCCATAGAGAGCTATTAGCGGGAACAAGATTAATGAAAGGAGATGACACCTGGGCTATAAAGTGCTACATTTGGCACACTTTGGGGGGAGCAGCAGGAAAAAACAGGCATTTTGCTGAACATGACCGTGCATGGCTTTATGAAATACAACTGAATGATTTAGTGACACAACAAGCAATGACCACTGCTAACCACTGAGAAGTTAAATAGATTTTTACACCTCTATCAGTGTGGCCCTATTGCTCACTTAATCCTAGATTTTTATATCAAACTGTCAAATGTTTTCTGTCCCAGTCTTACACAGCTGAGGTCTCCCTCAGTGATGCCCACAACAACACACTCACTGCTTTATGTTATATAACAATATTAGTCACCCATCAGTAATGTTGCCAAGTAGTTCAGCTGCTTGGGGCAGCACAAACTAAACTCCTCCTACTTCAACTATATCAGTCTGTTACAAATGTCACTACTCAAGTGAATATAAAGCCACTTTTCTTAGGTATTTTTCCACTAATGGTTGCTGATCACAGTGCAATACAAGTGTGCAATATTAACCTTAAAAACAAAAAAACAGTGCAATTATATAATGTGAATTTGTATTATATCTTTGCTTTAATACCGTGTATAGCTTCTGTACAGTTTATTTTAATTTACCTAGCTGTTAATACAACTTATTTATTTTTACTTTTACTTTTTTGTACTTTTTCTACTCTTTTTTTCTTACAATGCTATTCTATTTTATATATAATTTTAACTTTGTTTTTGTAGAAGCTGACTTAGGGAGAAACGCACAAGAATTCCAATGTACCTGTACCGTCCTGTACCTGTGCAAATGGCAATAAGCATCTATTCTATTCTATGATGAATAGTTCTAATGATCTCATGAAGAAGTTTGTTCTTAAATGACTGAGCAGATTCTTGCTAGCGTGCTGACACACTGCCCTCTCTGCACGCACAGAAAACAGCAGCAGTGTCACAGCGGGTGTATTCAAAGTGGAAATCTCTAACCTGCTGGCCTTCAGGGTTGCCAGTGCTGTATTGATCTGTGAAGCTGGCCTCTAAAACCTGCTGCTCCTCCAGGTATCGCGCTCCATACGTCTCTTATCTTTTTTCATATCACCATGTGTTCACAATACATCACTGACTTGAATTATACGACTATGCTATATGACCTACCTAAGGCAATGGGAGCACAGTGACAGTGACAGTGAGTCTTGAAAATGCAGTGCAGTTGAAATTCAGCTGCTCAGCTCTCCTCTTTCCTCACCAACGTGCTGATGCATACACAGACGTGTAAACAATCCCACTGATGATACTGTCTACAGAAAGAGTAGTGATTCCTCCCTCGTTATCGTTTCCTCAATGTCTCATTTTCAAAGTGTTTACAGTCGGATTCATTTTGGTCTTTTCAAGGGAAAAAAAACAAGTTTTCAAGTTACACAAGATCGACTAAATATAACACTGTCCGTCAAAGTGCTGCAAAGATGCTTCTTGTTCATCGTGACCAGTCGTGTTTCAAGCATTTGCTTTATACCAAGTCACAAAAGGATTCAGTTCAATTTTGTCGGATTCGGCAAACCCGGTGCTTGGCCTCTTAATCTCATGAAAGCAATCCCCAGCATGCCATTTAAAGCACGCATCAGCTTGCATAACAATAACTGTCATACGGCGTTGTTACAAAATAACTTTAATGGGATTGCTGTGCGTTTCAGTGCTGCGACTTTCCTTGTGCATTGTTCCAAATATGCATGCCCCACAATAGTCAATTCCTTGACAGCAGAGACACACATGATGGTGGAGTCACTTTAGCGGCTTCTGGATTGAAGTGATAATCGTGACAGTGAGCGCAGTGTTTACCCTTCTGCTGAGTGACAACCGGCACAATCAGCGTCTCAGACTCGAGTGGCCCTGAGCCAACAATGGAGTCTTTAATAAGTCACACACCAACCTCAAGCTGAGCATCAACTCAAGGATGTGGATCTAAAGTGGAGAGAAATATACTGAAACAGCAGCCTTCAGTTCATAGAAGCTGAAGCTGCTCTGAGTGCATGCTGGGAAATATGCAGGGACGGAGGATGCATTTAGCCACTTCTCATGAGAGGAATAGTTAACTAATCCTATAATGTGGTGTGTAATATCAAGTACAGACAGTGTCAAACTCATACAGGCTAATTAATACTTTCATACTCGCCCTTCTTAACTCCTAAGGTTGTCAAAAATAAAGCCTGACCGATTAATCAGCCAGCCGATCAAGTGTCTAATGCACCGATATTACTAGATTCATTCATCAGTCAAATAGCATTTTATTAGAGTATCATTGACTTAAACTAGCAGTTCTTTTTCTGGCTGTCACCAGCAAAGTGTGCTAGATGGATTACAACAAGCATCATCACTCTCAATTGGTTGCCAGAACTTTTATTTTTGAGGCCGTGGTATCGTAACAGGTATAAATATTGTTTGATTTTAACTTCTAAATCACATTGAAGATTGAATTTCTGCTAAAGTTACAACACTACTAACTCCCGCCTCTTTCTGCTCTGTGCACCAATAGGCGCTTGTGTGCCCCTCTCCTGTAGATTTGCTTTATGATGAGATTGTCTATGTAGTGAAGAAAACTAAATCTGTAGAAAAAAGTGACAACATCTGACAACACTTTTCTCAGCTGCATGTCCCGTTGTTTATCCCGTATCTTTACATCAGGATGGTCATTTCTTTTTTAAACAGTCTAATATTGCTTATTTTTGCTTTTTAGGGACTTTGAACAACCCCCATTAATCATAGGCTCATGTCAAAAGAGGCGAGTCCACAGACGAGTCGAGGGAACATGATTAATTAGTTCAGTCAAAGACATGCACTGACACATGTCCATCAAAAACTCCCAAGAGCCTAAAGGGATGTCCTTAAACCTTGAAGGCGTGCAGGTAATTGCAATAAGTAAGAGAAAAGAACCAGAAAATATTTTGCTTTTTTGCGTTTTCATAATCAAATATTAAACTGGATGCAAATGCTTAAGCAGCTGATGTTTGCAGCTGTATCTGATAACAGCTGGGCACACAGAACCAAACGGTGTAGATGTTCCCAGACAGCAGACAATCAAGACTGGACAAAAATGAGGACATTTTAAACTTCTAAAGGGAATGATAATATTTTTTTATATTTAACTGAAACACAGCTACAGTGTCATCATTAACCACACTGGTACATTAAAGTGAGAGGTGTAGTTTTTCTGTGTTCGCCTGAACGAGTATTGTGTTCAATTATAATGGCTTCTGTTTAAGTGATGTCATGTGTGCACTTAAGTCTAATAATAAGAACATTTAACCCCAAAAATACCATAGAAAGAAATGTAAAATAAGATATAGAATCAAGCAGAATTAACCTAAAAATCATGAGAAATATGCAAGCGCTTGTTGTTGTTTTCCAGCTGTCCTGGTCTGGTTAGGTCAATCCCCATTCATTCATTCATTCATCAAATAATAAATATGATGATATGATTTACGTGCAGCTATAGGTTGATGCATTTTGATAAACAACCAGGAATGTTGCTTTCTTCATTCTGCTATCACATCAACTAGACCGTGTTTCATGTCACATACAGATAAACTAAATCATGTCATGCCAAACATCTGTTTCTATTGTTGAACTAAAGGAACATACATATGTTGGATCTAGCTGACTAGCTTCACAGCTTGCTGCTTCTTCAAGCAAATTTGTTGCTTTAACTGATTTTGAATCTATCCAGACAGTGTCATTCAGAGGCATTTTTTATCTGCATCCATTGATAATGAAATCAGAATGAAATGAAGGGCTGAATAAATCACTCACATTTGTGAAATGGTCTGGTGATATGAGCCGAGGCAGAACAGAGATTACCCTGGACTTGACTTCTGCTTCAGTTTACACCCTCTGTGTCTGATATGTCATCTCTTTTGCACCTTTATCACCCCGAGCGTACACCTAAGTTTTGTCCTTGTGAAAAGTTATACAAGCATTAAAGTAGCTCGACTGTTCTTACGGTAGAAATGATTCTGTAATCACAAAAAAAGAGCTTAAAGATGACATTTAAGATTCTCCTTTATTCGTCCCACAAGGGATGAAGATATAAAAACAGGGTTGCAGGGTTGGCTGTTCTTGGCTTCTGTATTGTGCTTCTCTTGGTGACTGGTAAACTTTTCTGATGTGTAAGATTGGTGGCTTATCCCTTTATTTTACAGTCTGTTTGTGAAGGAAAGCCATTGTCTTACACATTAACCTACAAAGCTTTTGTTGCTTTTGTCTCCTTGTCTGGTTGTTTTAAAAAGCTTTGTATAATAAAAAGTCAACATATTCCTGACACCTGTGTTTTGAACAGGACAGGCACAGGTGAGTCCCTGCCAAGGTAGTCAAAGGTAGACTTCAAGGAGCCATAGAATAACAACATATGTCAGGCATCAGCTGCAGAAGGGGGGAAGATGGCCTTTGGTTTGTTTTGCTCATCATTTCAATCAATTATTTAAGATGTCATGTTTCAGAGCACATTAAGGTAGTAGCCACATTAATCAGCCACAAGATGACAAAGCCTGTGAATCAAAGATGGAAGCTGAAGAGATGTGAGGGATGATGAATGCAGAGAGGAAAGACACACACAACAGAATATTGACCACAGATCCATCCAGCTATATGACGAGGAACACGAGCCCCCATGCTGCAGCGTTCCTGAACGCCTCATATGAGGGAGATCTGCCCAGCTGCAGGATCAGATTCATATTCCGGAGCTTTGTGCACGAGTAAACATGCACAACAACAAACAAACATGCTTTGATCATAACAAACAAACACAGGCAGCTCCATGCTTCAGCATCACATCATGCAGAGAGACGTGGAGCCACCTCCATTTTCAGCCTCCTGCTCTCTGTTTTTTTTCTCTCTCTCTCCCCCCTTACCTTTTGGGAGGTGAACGATTGCGTCCAGTGGTACAAAACCAGCCTGTCTTTATTGAAGGGTTTGGTGGGCTCCGTCGTCGGTTCTTCGCACTCCTCCCCGTCTGTGATTTTGCCGTCTTCATCCATGGCTGAGATGGGCCACCAGCTACAGTTGGTGGGGGTAACATTGTTGGAAGACGCCATGACAGAGCGTTTTGTGCGTGTGGAGGAGAGGAGCGAGGAGGGAGAGAAGAAGAGAGAGAGAGAGAGCGAGAGAGAGAGAGAGAGAGAGAGGATTTCAGCAGATCGAGCTCAGCATCGTCGGTTTACGCGGCATCATCCGGATGTGTCGGACAGCTCCCGGTGCTGAAATCCTCCTCACGCCCGAATAATAACCGACAGGCCAATACAATAACCCCACACAGTCATATACACACACATGTAACTTCCTTTATATGTATGATTCACTTAAAAAATTAAACCAACGTGCGACCGCGTTACATCACACGAAGAGCTCCACGCAAACATGCGCGTTGGAGAGCCGCGTCAGTGGAAGGTCAAGCTGCTCTCTGAAAGGACATAAAGGCAATAAACTAAAATGGCTCGTGTCATGAATCAGTCGTGCTAAATGTATATGCAATATGCATGCATGCACGTGCACCTGACTGTAACAGCACAGTGTCAGCAGATATAGACATCATTTGTATGTTGGATTGTTAAGTACTTATGTGCTGTACTTTTTTATTCACATGCTCTATATTTGGGCATCTTAGATTTCACATAATTATTTTGTGATTATAATTATTTTTTTTGTATTAAAGTAGCAGTTTACAATATTTTTTTCCCACTCAATATGGTGTCGACTTGTCCAGGGGTTGGCATGGCCCCACCTTGAAATCTAATTGGCCAACCCAGGTGCCACCCTCAAATCCTTAACAATGATTGGTTTGTTGCCTTGTCAGAGGCAGGAGTGCATTCAAATGGAGCACCTTTTTATGCTGGTATTTTTTTAGAAACAGACTTTAACTCTCTATTTCATAAGACAGGAATGAGTCCGTGAAATTTTGCAGCCAAACTCCGGCACTAAAGCAATCTGCAAAAAGCATTTGGCAATATTATATATATTGAAACGTTGCTTATGAATGTAATTTTTGACAGTCAGACAGTTTGTAGAAGTTTGCCTGCAATCTTTCAAGTCAGAAAACAGAAATACTTAATTAATCCCGGGGGGAAATTTTGTAAAAGTGACTTTTGACATACATCTTCTTTTTGAGCACCTAAAGAATTATGCTAAGAACATTTCTACATCCCTACTCTACTGTGTCACTTGTTAAAGCTAAGAAATTATAAATAATAGTTATAATAGTAAATGCTATTCATTCATATGTTTGTATTTAAACAAACTTCATCCAAACCAATGCACAAGTCATGGCCCCAGTCTGAAAAAAAAATCTGGACACGCCCCTGCTACTTGGGACCCCTTGATTCCTCCAAACATCCTGAGAAACATCATCTGGGTTAAACCCCATCAGTAGTTTATAATCAAAGAATAACATACAAAATATATAATTGAAACATTTTTGTTTTGGCTCCTGTATCTCATGACTTTCTATAAAACATCTGAATATCATATTTCACACACCAACATCTTTTTGATCTGAAATCTTCCAGTTTGTTTAAATCAGTGATATTGAGCCTTTCGTCTTTTCCAAGATACTCCATTTATTTCACTGGTGAAGCTTAATCATAATGCTAATTAAACAGCATGATAATTACACAGGTGCATCTTGGGCTGGGCTCAGTGTAAGACCACTAAAAATCTGCAGTTTCTTCACACAACACAATATCTTAAATAAAGGTAAAGCTGGTGTATTTCTAGCTATTAAGAAACCAAAACCATCTGACAGCATTTCACTTAAAGTGATAATTTGAAGGCAAGACTTTTACTTGTAATATTGTATTTTTAACATTGGTTAAATTATGTATAAGCACTCATTTAGTGTTAAGTTAAAGCTATTGATAACTTCTTCCACAGCTGCTCATTAGTATGCAAAAGGTTTAGCAGAGGGATTTTAATTATATTTGATGCAGTAACTGATATTTGCCAGCAGAGGGAGTCCAGATAATGAAGCATGCCCAGACAACGCTGCAATTTCCCGTGATGAGAAACACTGCTTGTTAATTTAATGGTCGCAGTTTAAATTGTAAGAATGATTGAGTGGGTGTATGTTGTGCCTTTTGTTGTTAAATTGTACCTTTTAACAATCTGAACCTTTGACACAAAGGCTGTCATTTATAGACAGATTATCCTGATCCCATTTAACTTAATGAGACCACACAGCAGCAACAATGGGACATTACAGAGATTTATCTTCTGTCAGACATTTCTTCCATTGAGTTTAATAGTCCTATTAGAGAATAAGGATGTTGAAACTGTAACCTATGTGGAAAGCAGAGTCCTGAATGGCATGTTCTCTTCAGACTCTGGCATGGCTCCTTGCAGCCAGGCAGCAGCAGCAGAGTAAGGATTGGGTTGTATTTTTGGAAGGGTGTGTGTGTGTGGATTGGTCGCCTTGTTAGGTCTGCGAAAATATTTCCAACAGCAGCGACTGTCAGGAGATAGCTGGGTGGCAATGGACAGGGGGAGAGGGGCTTTTCTCTGAGGCCACCTGGAAAAAGCCATGCAAGACCCCTGGCTTCTCAAGGCGAAAATACAGAAATAATTCAAATTCAAGTACCTGAAATGCAAATTTGTAACACACAGCCGTTTATTTTGGGAGGACAAATCATCGGTGGATTTTATGAGTGGAATCGACGAATCAAAGAAGAAGACGACAAAATAAAGTTTCTGTAAAGTTTGCAGTGCGGCTCCGGAGCTTCATGGACACGCAGAGAAATCCTCAAACCAACTCCAGAAGAAGAAACCCCAACAAGTTCAGCACCAAGGATATCTCCAATCAGTTTTGATGTCAGGTGAAGGTGAAGTCAGTCTGACGGAGAGTTTATCTTTAGCTAGGTAAAAACAGCTTTTACTTTCTGATCGGCGCGTAATTGCGCAGCGTTGAGGCATGAGTGGAGGTCGCTTTGAGTTTGACGATGGTGGAGCTTACTGCGGAGGATGGGAGGGGGGCAAAGCCCACGGCCACGGCATCTGCACCGGACCCAAAGGCCAGGGCGAGTTCTCCGGCTCCTGGAACTACGGCTTCGAGGTGGTGGGGGTCTACACCTGGCCCAGCGGGAACACCTACGAGGGGTACTGGTCGCAGGGGAAGCGTCACGGTCTGGGACTAGAGACCAAAGGACACTGGATTTACAAAGGGGAATGGACTCACGGCTTCAAAGGAAGGTACGGGGTCCGGATCAGTGTTGGAAGCGGAGCAAAGTATGAAGGCACGTGGAATAATGGGCTTCAGGATGGATACGGAACAGAAACTTATGCTGATGGAGGTGAGCGTTACAAAGTGAGACTTTTTTAGTTTTCATTGTGGAACTGTGAAAAAGTACCAAAGTCTGGAAATACTGTGAGTTATTTCCTTCTGAGTTTCAGTGAGGTAGACGTTAACTGGACTTTGTTACAGGTGAAGTTCAGTTATTCTTATACAGTAATTACCATGATGAGGAGCTCTGGATCGAGTTTCTGAGCCTCCACCAGCAGTGAAAAAGGAATTTGGGTCCTTTGGTGGTTGCTATACTGCAGCATAAAAGTACTGAATACAATTCAAAGCCATACATTGAAAATGTAAATTAATTAAATCTACAAAAGTATTGTAGTTGTGAGGAAAAGTGGAATATCAAAAGTCAAAATGTAAAGTCAGTTTAAGCAGTCTTAGCTGTGTCTTTGTGGTATAAGGAAAACTAATTGAAGCCTTTTTATAGAAACTGTTGGAAGTTAGCTATTTTAATCTATAACAATACCTTCACATTTTCCATTTCTCCAAAAGTTAAGGAATTCTCTAGTACTTGAAAGTACTGGACGACTGATTACAGTTACACTACTTGAGTAAATGTCCCTCATTAAATTCTAAATCTGGAGCTCTGGATTAACTTCCTGAGATAACACCAGTAGTTGAAGAAGAAGAACTCAAACCCTTTACTAAAATGAAATGAATAATAGTGTGGGAATCTCAAAATTTAAATGAACTAAACATACTTAGATCAAAGCTTGAAAATAGAAGCACCAACAGTAAATTAGATTAATCACATCTGTTACTTGAATATGTTTGGATGCAGGAATATCACTTAAGTGTTGAATATATGAATGTCTTTACTGTTTGGAAGCTTGACCTTAAATTCAATTTGAAAACATAATTAAGAAAGAATCGGATAGATAGAGTGGAGTCAAAGGTACAGTATGTGCCTCTGAAAAGATGTAGGCCTAGAGTAGGAGAATGAAGAGTAAATGAAAGTCCTCGAGGAAAGTTTAAATATCTCATAATTATAATAAGTTCATACTGAACATTAGTGGAGTTATTTTCCTCCTCTCATGTCATGGTGTATGAAGACTGCAGCTCTGCAGTGGAGAAAGTGACTTTAAAAAATCAAGAGACTGCAGTTTAAATAAATCCTTTACTACAATGAATAGTTTTTGTAAATGTCACATACGTTCATTATTCTCAGCACTTTGTTGAATATCAAGAGCAAAAGTTCAAATTGAAAAGAAGTTGAACTTTTGTTTGATTGTAAACATTACTTTAAAGGGTTATATCCAAGTCAAGGTGAAGATAATTAAAACATTTGAATATGCCATTGGGTAGTTTTACCTGTAGTAATAATAATACCTTATTATTATTATAATGATAGTGAAAGTGAAAGAATCTTAAATTCGAGAAAAAATACTTATTCCATCTTTAAACCTCACATTAATGTAATGACATAACACAATTTCAGTGTTTCCTGAATGTTAGGAAGCTAAAGAATGTATAAGTATAAGAAATAAAGATAATTTGCTGCCATGTCAATAAAGATAAAGATAAACTTTATTGATCCCCCATGGGGGAACATTTTTCATTACAACAGCTCAAGAAAACAGGAAACAGGAATATAATTATAAAAAATAACAAGAAGTTAAAAATCAAACATATGTACATCAGTTAAATAAAGGGAGAAAAAATACAATAATAGAATAATACCAGGTATGTCCACTTCCACTTGTGGAAAGACTTATTATTATTTAAAAAATGCAGTTGATAGAAGATTTTCTCAGAGCAACTCTCAAAAACAGACCAGAAGAGGAACACGTGTCAAAAACTGTGAACTGACAAAACAGATTCATACACAGTTGTACGTTTGAGGACTAGCAGACATTGTAACAAGGCTGTTTAATGAAAGGAAACTTGTTCAAATTTGTTGAACATACAGGGGCAGCAGTAGCTTAGTCTGTAGGGACTTGGGTTGGAGGGTTGACGGTTCAAGTCCCGGGGCGGACCAAATATAGAAGTTGGAAGCTGGAGAAGTTTGCTGAGCACTGCCAAGGTCCCTTTGAGCTCTAGACAACTAGAGTTTCCCTCAGGCATAAAGTCAAGTATGACCATTTATTGATGGCAGGTGACGTCGAGACAAAATCACTGAGACGGAAAGCAAAACAGAACAGACTGATTATCTCCGGGTTCACTGATGTTGTCTGTCTGTGTAAGCAGAAGAAAATAACACCCTGCTGCTGTCAGTCAAAACCTGTTGGAAATCAAAACCCTCAGGAGTCCTTCCAGTTTGTTTAACTACACCAAG
The DNA here is from genome assembly GCF_963584025.1 of Labrus mixtus. Classification (NCBI taxonomy): domain Eukaryota; kingdom Metazoa; phylum Chordata; class Actinopteri; order Labriformes; family Labridae; genus Labrus; species Labrus mixtus. Next base: position 26,275,810 of record NC_083626.1, read on the forward strand.
GTGGAGGAAGGACTTACTGTAGATCTCTACAGCGATGTGAAAACATGAAAAACCAAAGAGCTCTGCATTAACAATCTTATCTTAAAAACATTTAGATAAGCAGAATTTAGTAAAGTTTTAAGAGTAAGAGATGTCATTGTGCAGACAAAATAGTCCCTCTTGATCAAAGGTAGGTAAGCCTGAAGAATACGCTGGATCAATATTGAAACCAACTTCTGTTTTAAACTTTGCCGATTTGTGTATATTAAAATAAAAATATAAAAAGCGACTTTCAGCCAAAAAAAAAAAAAAAATCAGACTATGCTTCAAAGTAAAAAACACAATACCCCCTCTCACTTGCAGTGGAATTGCATAAAGTGTAGCATAAAAATCTGTATCTAGTAGTCTTTAAAATGAGGTTAATGAGGTTAAAGATATCACATAAAGTATTCTCACGAGGCCTCTGGTGTTAAGATATCGACCCTGAGCTCATCCATTACACCGTGTCGAGGAAATTGAATTATTGGGACGAACAGAATCGATTGCGGTGATCTCTGCTTGTACGATAGCCGTGGTTTCCCTCTTTGACAGCTGACTCATCAGCCAAGTGGAAGATGCAGTTGGGGGGGTAGATAGCACCAGATGTCAGGATGTAATAATAGCCCACATGCCCTCCTGGCCTCACGGGCTGAGGCCTTGCTAGCTGTCACTACAATCCACACTCATGTCAGATTTAGCATGACACCAAAAGGTCCTGTCAAAGGGGGGAAAGCTAGTGAGTTTTCACAGTAAAGACATCAGTGACATTTCAGCAGAAATACTAGTTTAGGTCGTTTTATTTTGAAACAAGTATATTGGATCCATAGTTTAAGAAGCCATGTTTGAATGTGTACATCCATGCTGGTGTTAGTTCAATCTAGATGCTAACATCAGCACACCAACATGCTTAGAATTACAATGCTATCATGCTAATTTTGAGCAGTTATAATATCTGATAAGTATTTACCTTTAGCTTAGAATGTTAGCATTCTAGCATTTTCTAATCTGCATTAATACAAAGTGAATCGAAGGCTAACAAGGATGTCATTAGTTTTATCAATTCATTAAGCAAAGTGGAAGACAAACATTAAGACCTGATTTAACATATTACTGTCTTTCATATCACAGGTGAAGTATTTAGAGCATATGGTGTTATCAAAAGGATGATGAGCACTGCGCTATGAGTATAAGCTTAAGACATCTTATTATGATTTTAGTAGTTTTGGAGTTATTAAAAAACAATGAATGGTGAGGGAGACGTGGACATAATGCAGGAGGTTGGAAAAAAGCAAATGTTTGAATATGTTACACAAGTTGGAGGTTGTAAGCACACTGTGCCAAGGGGAGCATGACATCTAGCCCCCTCCTTCCAACAACAGAAAAGGAATGCTAACAAAAGCAGTTGTCTAACAGTTGCTAATGTGTTTTCAAAAATGTTGTTGTACTCAGAAATATGGCCCAACTTCTCTTTAGATTTGTACTCTTTTGTACCCAATCCATCCAGGGTATGTTTAGATAGTTCAGAAGATTAGTCAACTTTGTTCTCCAGGTGGAGCTAGACAAAAAAGCAGAAGGTCAGTTAAACCTCTAGGATTGATTCTCAGGCCAAGGTTGTACCAAGGTTTATTTCAAATATTTGTTGAGATATTTCAATTAGGACCAAAGTGGTGGATCCACCAACCAGCAGACTGACATCATGTCCTTGCAACAAGCTGCTAGCGATGGTGAAAAGGATCATCTGATGGATCTTTGCTGAATTATTAAATAATGAATTCTTGTTTTCTGGTGTTTCCAGGAACTTTCCAGGGTCAGTTCACTGGTGGGATGCGACACGGGTACGGTGTCCGTCAGAGTGTCCCTTATGGCATGGCGGCAGTCGTCCGCTCCCCTCTTCGTACATCCTTGACCTCCCTTCGCAGCGAGCACAGCAATGGCACCGTTCTGCAGCAAGACATCCCCGTCATCACCACCACCAATGCCTCGGGTGAGGAGACACCCGTCTCCACACCTACCCAGCTGGGACCGTCCCGCGGCGGCTTCGCCCTCACTCTGCAGGTGGATCCAGAGGCTGTGAAACCAAAGAAGAAGGGCCTGTTTCGCAGAGGCTCCCTGCTGGGTAAACTAAGAAAATCTGAATCAAGTACGTCACTGTCCAGCCAGAAGAGCAAGCTCAGCTTCCTGAGGACGGAATCGGCTCTCAGCTCCAACGCCAGCGACACCAACTCCACCATCAGCATGGACGAAAGCCTGGCCGGAGCCGAGGACTTCCCCCCGGTCGAGGCCGACATTGACGCCACCACCACAGAGGTTTACATGGGAGAGTGGAAGAACGACAAACGCTCAGGGTACGGAATAAGCGAGAGGTCCAGCGGGCTGAAGTATGAAGGCGAGTGGCTGAACAACCAGAGACACGGCTACGGCTGCACCACCTTCGCTGAGGGAGGCAAGGAGGAGGGCAAGTACTTGAACAACATGTTGGTGAAGGCCGTGAAGAAGAGGATGATCCAGCTGAAGGGAACCAAGATCAAGCAGAAGGTGGAGCGAGCGGTGGAGGGCGCTCAGAGAGCTGCGGCCATCGGCAAGCAGAAAGCGGAGATCGCTGCTTCCAGGTGAGTTCATCAGAAAGTTCAACACAAACTGTTCAAGGTGTATTTCTGTTTTCTTTCCAAGCATAAAACACAAAATATATTTGGGAGAGGAACTGTTGCTCAAATCTAATGGCTATAAATAAGGTTTACTCAAAGGACAGAGTGTGAGGCTTAAAGGCTTTATATGTGATTTTTTGATCCAGCAGATGTCGCCCTTGAGCACCAGCATGAAACCAAAACAACTCGCGCTGCATTGTTGTGTTAGCATGCTAATGCTAGCGATCTTTATTATGCTCGTATCTTCACACTGCATGTAAATTTACCTGAAATGAGCGTGATCTAGAAACACAGTTAAGCAGTGAGTACAGTATGTTATTCTTCTTTTCTCTAGTCCCTCAATTAAACAACTTTTATACACGAGGGGAGGAGTCAGCCGGCCGTCCCGGCGATGTAAACAAACTGAAGATAGGACTCTGAAAACTCTGAAAACATCACAGACAGTGGGACTCGGGTGTTACACCCATTATAGACAGTCATGACTCACAGAGTTATTTTCAGAGGAGATACTTGATTTATACATTTAAGTGTGAAAAATCACATATAAAGACTTTAATAACTTTATTGAAACAATAATAGTAAAAGAGGAACTTCATTATTTCAGATCTTCTGACTCCCTCAGTGTCTGCTGGTCTCAATAATCCCCACTATAGAAACACAACCAGAAAGCCATTATGTTATTTCATGCAGAATTACAGATAACAAATAATGAGTGAAGAGGCTGAAGCGGCATTTCATTGTTTGAACGCAGGATTTCATGAAACGCTCTAGATAACCAAACACTCAGCTCCAAATTGGTTCTGCTTATTGGATTGAAAAGAAAGCTGTTAGGACTCAAGTATTTTGATTTTGTTGCTCAACTATTTATTCCCAGTTTCGCTTTTGCAATGATTGCACCATTTGAACAGAATGCTTCCAAAGGATTGACTTTCATCACAACCGTTTTCCCCTCTCTCTGTCTCTGGACTGGAGGAATGTTCTGTTTGACTTTCACCTCAGTTTTTGTTTGAAACTTTTTTCAAACACAAGGGGGTCTTAGCTTCCATTCTGGAGAAACTTTGGTTTTACAACCAGTCAGAGTAAAGAACGGTTTGGCATTAGTGCCAACATCCTTTTTATATGATTTTTAGTTCAACATTAAAAAACGGGCATGTAGCATGGCGTGGTTTAGTGGTCAGCTTAAACCATTTAAAGCTTTCATGAATGAACTAAGATTGTCACAATACCAGAATTTTGAACTTGGATTTGATACCAGTAAAAACAAAACGATATACATTCCTGCTTTGCTACCACGGCAACAAACATAGAAGTCTTAGGCACCCAATTTTGGGTAATTTCTTAATTTCAATTATCAAAACTGGCAGGGGGAATTCTGCACACTGTCGAAATTGCACTAAAAATGTTTCAGAACCGAAACATTGCCAATGTTTTTGTGCAATTTAGACAATGTGGAGGATATTGCCGGCAAATTTTGATGCATTCATTCCTCTATGACACAACTGTCCAATGAAAATAGATGTAGTTTCTGGAAGTTTTGGTACATTTTCCATTCTATCGATCATTAAAATAACAGAGTTGGATCCTTTTAAAACACATTTTACTGAAAAAAGTACTGAAGTATCAAAAAATGTGACAATAGTAGAATGAACTACTGTCCATTTTGTGAAATTGTGACATGATAATAGATGTAGAACATCACACATCAGCAGAAGCCATCTTGAAAATGGTTACGGTCGACCCGAGCGGATTCAGCGGACTCTAGATGTTATCCTCAAAGAGATAGCTTGTCATTTCATGAAATCTTACGCTTTAGATAAAAAGATCAATATGACCGTTCTGTTTGAATGCTGAATATAAATCTTTCCCAAAGAGAAGGTTAGCTTAGCCCTCATCAGGGGGAAACAAACCTGATAGGCTAATGCATATTCACAAACATAATCCACAACTTGACTTCTTAAAACTGCACGTTTTGACACTTCAAATATAGCATGACGAGCAGTTAGATTTAAAGGTGTTGAGAGGGATTTTTTTTAGGTTAGCGGTTTCCTATTTGTGTATTTATGCTAAGCTAAGCTAACCTTCCCAGCGGCTTTCTGTAGCCTCATGGTAAACTATAAGTTATAAGAGCAGTATCAATAAACATCCTTCTTTTTCTTTAAATCCCTGACAGTCCAGTTCAATGGAAGAGGTGATTGTGAGTTATAGCCACCATTACCTACTTGACAGACCTTTGTTTATTATCTATAATGTTTTCATGCCTGTTGTTCATAAGTACACTCATCTACCTTGAGTGTGTCTGTGACCGTACAAGGTGCTGGTGTGTTTTTTGTCTGCAGTCGTCTTGAAATAAGCTCAGTGTTTACAGCAGAGAGACTCCTTCTGACGGACTGCAGACCCCCGTCCCAGCAGATCCAAATCTAAATATTGTTCTCTGAGGATAAGCAGAATATATGAGTAATGGGCCGCTGTTTGTTGTGTCAGTTCACCCACAGTAAATCCTGCACTGAGCCCGGAGTGGAAGCAAACACTTTATGTCTGCCTGGGTCCACAAACACCTTCACAAACTAAAACAAAGCCCAGATGGTTATTTATCTGCTTCAGATTATGTTAAAATCCAGACCAGTTCTGAATATATCACTTATGTACTGTAAATTAGTACTTTGGTACAGTTTTTATTTTATTTTCAAATCTGAATTTGTAATAAATAAGATCATTTATTTTTATAGAAACAGGAAAAACGTTCTCACTCAGCATGCATTCTTTTCCCCCTATGCACCTGGACCTTAGAAAGATTTCTCCATTTCCCCCCTTATGGGCGGCCGTACCCTTCAGATGTATCTGCGGACCGTTTGGAGGGGCACAAACCACAGGTTGGGAACCATTGGAATAATCTACCAAACAACAAAGAAATAATAGTAAAAACTATCTGAACCTACACAACAATTTAGCTTTCACTTAAATGCAGACAAATAAACAACCTGATGTTATTTCTGATAAGATATTGATCACAGGGGCCTGTTCCTGCAGAATCACAACTTTTACTTTCGATACTTTAAATAGGTTGATTTTATTTAATTGTTTTTATTAGAGGGTTGTTGTTTTTTCTTGTGAAGGAGAGTATTCTCATTGTTATAATGGTTCTTTTATGTAGGTTACAGATACTTTTGTAATCACACTTACTAAACTACAGCCACTCTTGAGTGTTGAAATGTGAAATCTGTGATTATATAAGCAGTGGAGACATGACACATCTGTTCCTGGCAGCCGTATCCTCACTCTGTGATCTTTCAGCAGTGAAGTCGACGGTTAAAAATACTCACACAACCTGTGCACTGTGCGGGACGACCAGACCTAACCTCTTCAGGTCCGGTGTGCCGAGCGCTCGCATGGACGTTCAGGCGCTCTGTGCACATTGTTCTTCGTCCTGAGCTGGCAGCCGGGCATCTGGAGAAGGACCTGTGTGGCAGGACGGGGTGTAAATGACGCACACACGGGGGGCCCTGTGGTCACAGAGGAGCCCTGACTAAATATGGACAGGCACACTCTTGCTGTATCACAATCACAGGGGAATGCAACAGCTGATTACCCCCCCCTCCCCCGCGTCCTAACCCAGACTCTTCTGCCCCTCTCAGACACAAACACAGCCTGATTTCGTACGTTGAATCAAAGTGCGGCTTTGTGTTTCTGCACATTTATTTCAGACTCAAATTCTACTCACATTTGTCCCTCATTAACGTCTTTTAAAAGTACTTTTTAACCCCCACTGCAAAACTTTACTCACTGGAAATGTGATCAACTGATAATCAAAAACTACAATACAGTATGTTAACATGCTGTGCATGATTCTTAAGGAGTACATTGACTCTCATTGCTTTAAGTTTATGAGAGAGTGTTGAGCATTTTCTGCTCAAATATTTCACATCATTTCGCTCACTTTTTTATTCATCAGTTCATCAAATACTTTTGAACTTAATGAAAAATCTGCCTTCTGATTTTTAATCAAAGTATCCAAGCTAATTTAACCAGGAGGCCCCTTAAGATGATCCACTTTTAAAGGCAACCTGGTCAAAATGCAAACCTGTTTTAAAAGAAAATGTAAACAAAGGGAAACAAAACATCAAGGACAAATGGGAATGACCTAACCCTGCTCAAATACGAAATTACTTCTTTTTTTTTTTATACATTTTGGGGCTTTTTGCCTTTCTTTAGATAGGACAGTGGATATAGTCAGAGTAGGAAATCAGGAGTGAGAGTGGGGAATTGTGTGTGGGAAAAGGAGCCACAGGTCAGACTTGAACCCGGTCCAAGTGCTGGGAGGACTTCAGCCTCTGTTCATGGGGCACGACCGATAGCTAGACGAATCTCTGCTCCAGACATTGCATTTCTTTATTTTAGAGAGATAGGACAGTGGATAGAGTCAGAAATCTGGGAGAGAGAGAGTGGGAAATGACATGCAGGAAAGAAGTCACAGGTCGGATTTGATTCTGGGCCGCCCGCCTGGAGGACTACAGCCTCCATACATGGGGCTCGACCTACCACTAGGCCATCTGCACCCCAGACTTTGCATTTCTAATATAAGTGGACATTAACCAGAGCTTTTCATTTCAGTTTTTATACTAGCGATGAAGTGTTTCATCTAGATCCAGATTGTTTCTATCACCCGCTGTGTGATTTAGCTCCACTAGAACTAGCCGACAACAGTCCAGGCTCACAGATCTGGGTCCTTCTTGCGTCAGCAGCGGTGTCAAATGGTTCCACGGATATAAATATGGCACAGCTCATAAGCAAGTTGCCGGGGTATAAAGGGTCGGTGTATGCATGTACCACACCTAGCTTTAGTTGTGCAGCTTGGATTACATACTGTACTGCTGAGACGAGCGTTTTGTGCTCGTGAATGATCAGCGGGGGGGGGGGGGGGGGACATTTGTAAACACAGTGCACTTCTTACTTCAGCTCGTTTTTCATTTAATGTGAAAAAAAAAGAAAGAGCCAAACAGCGGAGAAAATAACTGTGCAGTAATTAAAGAACTATTGCAGCTATTTCTTATGTCACCTCATAGCAATGTAGCAATAATGAGGCTGCAATTAGCTCTTAATGTATGTGTGTTTTGGCAGGGTTATTTAATTAAACTGTGAAACATTTAGTCGTCTTTTTATAGCAGCTTAATCCCTCTTTCAATCACAGACACTCTCAGTTAACAGTTTAAAAAGATTCTCTTTACAGATCCAGTCACACATATGACAGAATATATGTCCCCATCAGCAGCCTGCGGGGCAACAACGGGTTAAAAAACAGCCACAAAAAAAAAAGTAGGACACCTTTGCAGAGCGACTTACACATTGTCTCTGTGCTCATATTTAAGGTGCAGATTATTCTGGGATCTCACAGTTTGGGGTGTTGAAAAAACAGTTTCTCCTCACAGCTGAGCCTCTTCCTCCAGCTGACGTCTCATCACTACTCTCAGAGTACAAACAAGCGTCGCTTTAAGGCGGCCCTGAGCGCATAAAGGGGTATTTAGGTCACAGTGTCAGATGTCATGTGTGGTTGCAGAGGAGAGCTGCAGCAGTTGGAGGAACACTCTGCTGGATTTTGACCTGGATCCTTTCGTTTTGATGCAGAGGAGGAAGGAGGAGGCTTTATAACATGAGACAGACATTTCACTGTGTTTACAGTATCTCAAGAACTAACTCTGTGTGCTCGTCTGCAGTGATGGAAAACATCCAAGAACATCGCTGTAGTCGTATTTATCTTTTTTAACACTTCTATTCCTCTGCAGTTACGAAAAGTTTTATTTGAAAACATATATGAGGCAATAATAGTTATACACTTTTTTTATACTGGTGTTGGAAGAAGTCCATATGCCTCAATGAGACACATACAGTATTGTACTTCAAATAAAAGACTTAAGTAAAGATTTGGCTGCAGGACTTTTACTTGTAACTGCATCATGTCTGATGACCGGCTAGGGCCTGAAAAGTCACATGTGGTGTTTGTGTAGGTTCTCAGTTGTGAAGTTCATCCAAAGGCGACTGGACTGGTTGAAGATCGACTTGTGTCGTCACAAGTTGTTAAATGTGAATTGCAGAGGGCGCTGGTAGCCTAGTTAGTTAGTTAGTTAGTGCGTGCGCCTGATGTACGGAGGTTATAGTCCTCACAGTGGGCGGCCCAGGTTTGAATCCGACCTGTGGCTCCCTTCTCGTATGTCACTCTCCACGCTCTCTCTCCCTGACTCTGTCCACGATCCTGTCTCTAGTTAAAGGCATAAAAAGCCCCAAAATAAACCTTCAAAAATTTGAATTGGAGCAGCTTCTGGTCTGTGGACTTAGTCTTCCTTTTGTCTTTGTATACATTTTTTGTTCAGCACTCAAGGGTTCAGATGTGTGTGCTCTTTGACATTCTTTGTACAGACTTTTAAATCGCTGTTTCAGCAGTTCATAAAGTAGCTGATTGATATATCAGAGTGTTTAAGTAAAAGTCAAAGTCAACTTTATTGTCAATTTCAAAATATGCCAGACATACAGTGGAATCGAAATTGCGTTTGTCTCTGTCCTGCGGTGCAATACAACCAAGATTAAATAAAATAAGATAAAATAAAATAAGGTAAAATAAGATAAAATAAAATAAGGTAAAATAAGATAAAATAAAATAAGGTAAAATAAGATAAAATAAGATAAAATAAGATAAGGTTAAATAGATCAAATAAAATGAGGTAAAATAAGATAAAATAATATTTACAGTAATGAATTCTAAATTGTGCAAATGACGCAAAATGACTTCCTTCTTTTATCTGACCATTGGAACCAAATTAGAAATCTCCAACAGCTGAACAACGGGCCTCACTGTGTTCAGTCAAAATAATACTTTTATTAGCTCTGCCAGCTAGCATACTATTAGCTGCTATGCTAGCCAATTTTTAGCAGACCTAACAACAGTGGAGGATGTACAAAATTACAATGTTGGCGCTCTGCAAGTGTGAGATACGACGGTAAATTACACATTGACACGGTCAGACATCTACGTTATTGGTCGTAGATGGTCTGTGGGTGTTTATTAAAACGACAAAATGTATCTTTAAAATGCTCCGTTCACCTGAAAGCTCAATGCTAAATGTCAGCTGTTCTTATTATAACTGTGTGCGTAATATTTGAAAATAGTTGTGAATATATGATATATCTATAGAGATCAGGGTGGATGGGTTGTTTTAAGAGGAGGTGCTGATGGTGTGTGGACAGGTGGAGCTCATCCATCTCTAACAGGGATCCTCAGGAGGCTCTGATTGTTCCAGCGGGAAGCAGCTTCCCCTCTGAGTCTTCTTTAAGAGGACCGGGACGCTATTTTCAGCTCAGGGTAAAGTTACAGTATGTCAAGTATCCACAGAGTAATCACAATCAGTAATTCTCACAGTTCACAGCATTAGTCTTGATCTCTGAGCGCGTAGATGACGAGATTTAGCCAAAAACTAGAAGTCAGACCAGATTCAAATATCACTGCAGCTATAAGAGCTCATTCATTCATGGCTCCCTGTAGATGTAGCCCACTGATACTGATGATCCCCCCCCCGACCTTTTCATGTCACCACCAGCAGGTCAAAGCGTTTCAGTTACCCAAGAAGTAATCCTACTTTTTACTACCTGGTCAGATTTTCACTGTGTTGGGTACAGATATTCACGATGTATCAGAATCAGAGTCAGCCTTATTTATCACATAGCCTACAAGGACTTTGATGAACTTCACTCTCTATGTCTTCAAGCCTTCAAAATTATATAACATTTTCGAGGCACTGGCAGCAGTCTTCCAAGTGGGCGGACCAGGTTCAAATCTGACCTGCGACTCCTTCCCTGTATGTCATTCCTCACTCTCGCTCTCTCTCCTGATTCCCTACTCTATCAACTGTCCTATCAAAATAAAGACAAAAGCCCAACAACAACAAAAAGAAAATAATACATACTCTCACAAAATCACATTGATTATCTATTTATCAAGATGCAATGTATACTATCTACTATCTACTATACTTTTCTGCATGATAAAAACGCAAAGGTAGCGTGGGAGCAGACCAAGAGTGGCCTTGGAGCACGCCAGTCTACCCGAGAATACAACTCCCAATGGTGGGTCAGAGCTTTACAGTTTGAACTGAACGATAAGGACGCATGGTAGGCCGTATCAACCATTACCTCTACTGACCCCAGGCCAGTAGGGGGCCCCCAAGGGCTGACAAATTTTCACCCACAGCAGTGGCACAAAATGTGAAAAGTTTGCAATGACAGTAGGAAACCCCCCTGAGGGCAGCATGTTGCCTTCAACGAAATGAAAGTAACTAAAAGAAAATAAAGAGGAATCATATGATTACTTTTAACATCATAGAGATGAACGCTGGTTGGAGGGGCCACCTGTTCATTTTTTGCCCGGGGCCCCACCAGACTCTAGAACTGTCTCTGATTGTATGGCCTACTGTATGTGCCCAGATTTGTTCTGTGATGACTGAATACTTGAGAAACAAAAGGCCCAAAGGTGTTGCATTATGTATTCTAGCTGTTTGTCTTCTTAACTCTCCTGAAGCTGTGTGCCGCCTCCCTTTAACGCCTCTAGTTACTTCTCTCACTCGACCGCTCACAAAGAAATATGTGCCATGATGTAGCCCCTATAGCCCAAGAGGGCGGTATCTCATCGTCTTACCGGCGGCTGAAAAGAATCATTTATTTCTGTCCTGTTCCAACAGCAGAGAAGGACAACCCCCTCTGTTGATAGCTAATAATACTAATGAGCCGTATGACCACCTCTGGCCTCCATTTCAACTTGATGAAGAACCATAAACACGCCCTGCGCTGTCGTATTCTGGGCCAGTGTTAAACAGTTCCCCATGCCATCGTCTCTCAGGGTTGATATTTATACATTATGCTGGATTAGAAAGCTCAAGATCAGGGTATGTAAAAACAACGTACAAAAATAAAACACATGCATTATATCTCACTCTTCCTGAATGTTCCTTCATCTACTGGCAGCCTTCACAATGTTGCTTTTTCCTGTTTTACAACTTTATCATTGACCAGCAAAGCTTCAAATTAACATTATCTTCTTTTATTGATTGATCAGAAAATCAGTTTCAATGTAAATGAATCAATAATTTGGTTTATAAAATGTTCTATCACAGTTTCAGATCCATTACAGCCATCAGATTTTTGCAACAAACTCTCCAAAACTCAAAGATTTCCAATTCCATATAACTTACAGAAAGACACGGTGCAATCCTCACATTTGAGTAGCGAAAAGTAGTGAATGTTTTCTGTATTTTTGCTTCCTTACAAGTGTTTGTTTATATAGCCGTTGTGTATCTACTGACCAGGAAGCTTTTGTAAATATAAATGACAGGTTTGTAAACCACGTCGCTTCTGTTCCCTGCAGGACGACTCATTCAAAGGCCAAGTCAGACGGGGCTGAACAGGCGGCTCAGGCGTCCAACAGCGAGTCCAGCATCGCACGACTCGTCGCCAAAGAACTCTCCCCTTCCTTCTACCAGCCAGGTCAGTGAACGTCTCATCTGAGGGGGAACATTAAAAACAGATCAGTACATGCAAAGCCTCTAAACTTTCAGGCTATTTATGGCGGTAAAGACGGACAATATAGGATGGGATCGACTGTGTGACAAACTCTGTGACCCAAAGCAAAGTCATGGATGAATGGACTTAAGCTTGTAAAGCGCTTTTCTAGTCTTCCGACTACTCGAAGCACTTTTACTCCGCAGGTCACACCTACACATTCACACATTGATGGTAGAGGCTTTCCCAAAGACATATCAGCAAGTTGCTGCAGGAGCTGGGGATCGAACCCCCGACCTTCTGGTTGAGAGACATCCAACTCTACCAACTGAGCCAGATGTATTCAAGCACCTGAAACTGAATATCATGAATGTTTTTTATTGTAGAAGGCTGATATTTACCATTTTCCCAAATGCATTGAATGCACCACAACATGCAAACCAAAGAAAACCTTCTCCCTCTAAATTAACATTTTTAAAGTCTTCAATACTGATAGCACACACATCAGTATTTAGAGGCTGTATGATACAAAAACACACAAAAGGGAATAAAAAATTCAAAATTTTCATTCATGTCTGCAAACCCTTACTACAAAAAAACAAAAAAAAACAGGGTTGTTTCCTTGACTTTTAACATTTGATATTTGCTGCCTTTTCACATCTTTTTGACAAAAGCCACTTCTATATTTCATACTTTAGGTTTTGTACTCCATTCAGAATCTCGTTATTTAAATATAATTTGATGATTGGTAAGTTTAAAACATGCCCCGGTTCATGCCTCCATCTTGATCTTACAGACTCTTATCTGAGGCCCACAAGGGGAGTCAGATTTGAATGTCTAAAAAAAGGAACATCTTACTGGGTCGAGGGGGATCGTATCGGTTTCATTGCGAGTCTGTCGACCACACACACACACACACACACTCACACACACTCACACAGAAGCTCTCGAGCCTCGCAGGAGCCTCTTTTTTTATTTCTCCGTCAGCAGAGAGGAGATTAGAGGAATCAGACACAGACAGAAAGATATCCAGTTTTCTGAGCCGCCGCCGCCCAAATTGTCTCTGACTAACACTGCAAATGGACGAGGCCTGGCTCAGCCCTGCTTTGCATTCTTCCATGAAAGAACGATCTCTCACCCAAGGACAGCACAACAGCACACACATACCGTGTCAGTGTGTGCACCATCTGGTGTATCAGTAGAGGGAAACACTACACGTTAGTGCCCAATGTTAGGAACTACTATCTTGCATTCTGTATTTTCTCATTTTCTTTAAATCTCATAAATAGAGCAGAATCTAGAAGAAAGTAGAGCCCATAATTCTTATAACTGGGAAAGAGTGGAAGAATATTTTAAGTAGGGATGAGACCTGTAAATAAAATACTTATTTATTGATTGATCTGTTGTCCCACAGGTCCAGAGTACCTGAAGAAGAGAGTGATGCAGGAGGTCGCGGAGGGCAGCGAGAACACAGATATCGTCATGCATGAGCCGCTTCTGGCTGAGGAGGAGCCCCTGCCCACGCCGCCCGATAGCCCCTTCATGAACGAACTGGACAGCCTCATGCCCGGCTCGTCTCCAGGCCGCACCCCCTCCCCCAGCCCCGGCGTCTTCAGCAAGGAAGACCCCAAACTCCTCAGTCCGGGAAGCTGGAACGAAGACAAAAGCAGTAAAAGTGGTGGCAGTAAACCAAACAGCAAGCCGAATAGTCGCCCCACTACTCCTTCAACCTCTGTCACTGCTCCTGCTGCAGCTGCTCCTGAGGGTGGAGGGGCCCCCAGCAGTCGTGGCCCCTCCCGCTCCTCGAGTCGTCAGAGCAACAAGAACGAGCAGGGGTCCGACCTGGAGATAAAGCCCCTGCAGAAGTTTGACGCCGAGCCAGAAGCTCCAGAAGTCGCTCCTCCCGTCGCCCCCGTAAGGAATCGCCTCATCGCTCCAGATGAAGAAGAAGCCCCCCGCCCCGCGTCCAGAGTGTCCTCCAAAGCGGTCACCCCCGAGCCCAAAACCGTCGAGGTCAAACCTGAACGAGTCCCATCAGTCCAAGAACGAGCGACGCCCGTCCCCGAGCTCAAAGTGGAGTCCAGAGAGCCGAGCAGGCCGCCGAGCAAAGCAGAGACGAAGCCTTTCCCGAAACGACAGCCCAGCCCAGCTCCATCCCCGTCCCCGAAACCTGCGCCCACTGTCGAACCTAAAACACTACCAAAGCAAGCAGAAGCCAAAGCCATTGTTGCCAAACCAGCACCAAAAGTGGATCCCAAAGCCGAAGCCAGACTGAAGGCCATGGTGTCGAGCCCGAGCAGCGACGGGACTGCAGAGTCTTTGGAGCTGGAGGTAAGACAGGAAATACACACTGAGTCCTAACTCATTATTATAAGTCATATCAGCAGCATGACTGTAGGGATGGAAATGTTTGGTCCAGGCTTAAATATTCAATAATTGTTGCTTGTTTGTAGTCGTATTTTGTCCATATAGTCAAAGTCCTCAGAGGAGAAATGCTGTGGCCTGTTCTGATTTAAGTTGGCACTAAACTCTACGTTGGAACTTGTTAAGTCCTGACTTAAGTTGTCATTGTTTGGGTGCGTCACAGAGACATAAAGTTCATCTTAAAGGGAAACTAAACCTCAGATTTCCAGCTGTAGTGCTCTACCCTGGAATTTAAAAACAAAGCCTTTAGAAGGTCAATGCGGAGTGAGTGGGCGGGGGGGGGTGACACTGCCCACTCACTCCTTTGTCCTGTTACCATCAGCCGCAACATGATACAATGTTTGCCCCACACACACACACACACACACACACACACACACACACACAGAGTAGTGTAACTTCCACACTAACTAAAGAATTGTCTCAGATATGATGTTTTCATTTCCTGCAGCCAATCAGTGACAGCGCTGCCTCTCGTGCCTTGTTGTCTCTGAACAGATTAACGGCTGAAATGAACTTAACTATCTGCTGTTAATCCACTAACAGCGATGAAAATGTATTTTTTTATGATTGGATGATAACAACAGCTGCAGCCTTTATGTACAGCTAGTGTAAAATAAGAACGGTGGTGACATCGAGTCATGAGCTCGGCTATAACGAGAGCTAATTTAACAGTTCTCTGTTGTTGTGTGAATGAAATGATCATCACTCGTGGAAAATCACAGCATGATTACAAATCAAAGTCCTGATTCGTAATCATGAAGAACGCACTGCTGACACCAAACAGCTAGTTCATCCATCTGCTCCTCCTCATCCTCCAAGTCATCCCTCCTTTCAATCAGATCACCATGACAACCGTATTTCACAGATTCATTAATTAAAATAAAATAGCTGCACGCCAACACTCAACACAATGTGAATGTAACAAAACTCAGCAGCTCACAGAAAAGATACAAATATTTTTTGACAGAGCCAAACTAGCGGTTTCTCCCACTTCCTGTCTTTAAACTAAGCTATGCTAACATTAGCCTCTCTTCACCGTCATATTATTTTATAGAAGGAAAAGGTGAGGGTCGTAACGGCCCCGTTGCTCTTTTCCTCATCACCACCTCTGAAGCTCACAAAAACATTTTCTTATTTCTAAATGTTGAATATAAAGCGGTAGAGATCCTTGTGACAGGCTAGCTTACAGTCTTTATGCTAAGCTAAGCTAAGCTAACTGTGTTCCAGTTGCTGGTTGATGTGAGTGGCATCTGACTTATTTTTCCCAAACCTCTGCTAATTACTTCTTTATGAAACTTAAATGAATCATATATTGTGTTTATTTGGTTCATTTGTTGATCTCATATCATCTTTCCTCTCGTCTTTTGAAGGGCCCAAACACCATCATGATCTGCATGGTTATCCTGCTCAACATCGGCCTGGCCATTCTCTTCGTACACATCTTGTCATGAGACCGTTTCCACCACCTCAGGTAAGAATTTCACCGCTCTCACACAGCCGCCATGTTGTCTCTGAGGTCATGCTGAGGTCGCCTGATAGCCTAGCAGTTATGATGCGCCCCGTCCTGAAGATATACTCCTCGTGGCAACGGCCGTGATTTGGAATCAAACCCTGGCCCTTTGCTGCATGTCAACCCACACTCTCACCCCCAACATTTCCTGTTTTTGTTTCTTTAAGGTTTATTTTTTTGGCTTTTTATGCCTTTATTTAGAGATAGGACAGGGGACGGAGGAGCCACAGGTCTGATTCGACTTGGTTTTTTTAAAAGCCGCCCGCTGGGAGGACTATACTCTCACTACTGGCTCCTAATAATTCCTGTTTGTCTCCAGCTGTCGTCTCCAATAGAGGCACAAATTGCCTCCCAAAAAAAATAGAATGAATGTTATGAAACCTGTTCAGGAGTACGACGTAATTGCAGCACTCCTGCCCAAAGTGTGATATCAGAGGAAAGTTACTGCCATGACAATATGGTCGTTATCATCATCATTAACCTTTATTTAAGTTCTCGGAGAGCTCATTGAGGACGACCCTCATTTACAATGATGCAGAGAAAACATACAAAAATGATAAACAACGAGAAATGAGATAAAGCTACTACAGAAAATAAAATCTATAAAAGAGAAATAAGAACAATAAAATATAAACACTGAAATAATTTAAAAGCTTGAAGTCAGTAATTAAAATCAAATAAAACAGTCACAGTCAGGTATTGGGCAGTTAAAAATAATATTTCTAAAGTGTCCATAAGAGATAAAAGTGCTCAAAAATGATGTTGGAGCATGCCACAAGAAACGTGCTGCAATGAAAAATAAAACTAAACATTGTATTAGCATGGCCGCAGGTGAACAAGAGGAGTCCATTAAAGTCCAATGTTGTGTTGCTGCAGGTCACCAGCAGTGCTGGAGAGAGACGGCCTGCCTCCTCCTCCTCCTCCTCAGTTTTGGAGCAGAGATCAAAGAGAAACCGCTGAGGAGAAAAAGAAGCTTCACACACTCAGCTGCAGCTCCTCTAAAGGTTTTGTGTTGGTGTGACTGTGTGAGGCTCTGTGAAGCTCCTCTCTTTTTCCAGAGGGTTTGACATAAAAAGAAGGACAATGAATGAGGGAAAGATTCAGAGCGTCTGGATATGAAGATGGTTGCGTGTTAGAGGGTCGGGGGCTGGATGTGATGGAGCATGTTGTTGGCACTGGAAGATGTCTCTGTTCCCGCTTTGTCACAGTGTGTCACAAGTGTGTCAACGTTTAGCTAAAAAAGGAGGCTTTTAATTCAAACCTTAATTGAATTAAACAGCAAACTTGCCAGATTAGACGGTTAGATGATTGTGTTTAGTCACTAAATGTGTTAGTTTGTATAAAGCGATCGCCGGCTGAAGGAATGTTGAAAACATGAAGAATCTCTCCACTACGCCTTAAACTTGAATGTTTGGATTTCTGCAGCAGATGCGGGGTGTTAACCGTCATGCGCGTTGCTTTAATAACCTGATATGTGTGTACCAGGAAGTCTGCTAGATAGAACATAGAGCTAAAATAAACTCAATCGCTTCTGCTGATAAGCCCGCTTTGCATCTTGTTGCTCTCCAGTCTCTTAAAGAAAAAGAAAAAAGGACTCCAGAGCATCACACGCTGCTTTTTTTTTTTTTTTTTTTTTCAGCTAAACGTATCCATCAGAATGTGTATTTGA
Source organism: Labrus mixtus (assembly GCF_963584025.1). Taxonomy (NCBI): domain Eukaryota; kingdom Metazoa; phylum Chordata; class Actinopteri; order Labriformes; family Labridae; genus Labrus; species Labrus mixtus. Next base: position 26,293,616 of record NC_083626.1, read on the forward strand.
GACTGTGTTGTACTACACTGTGAAATATTCTATATTCACTGGGATGTGTGTGTGTTTATTGTCAATCTGCTGCTTTGGTTTTGGGAGCTGATGAACCAAATATAAGATTAGGAGGCTTTTGAGTGTCACTGCTGATGTTAATGTTCTGTCTGTGTACCGTGTAGCAGAGAGTTGAGTCTGAGCTAGCATGAAATGAAGGCTGGGCTTCATCTGGTTTAAGACAATCGCTGTATTAGTGGTATAGTTTATGTATATGCAACAAAAAGCAGCGGGACAGAGGTTTGTTTTGGGAGGATATTAATCACCACTGTTCACCTGCTTTACATTCAGGGCCTGCTGTGCTTCAGAGCCAAAAATACGAGTTCAACTTTTGTACGCATGAGGGCACTTTGTGTGTTTGTGTCTGTGTTTTTGTACCATTTTGAAGAGCACGTCTTTCAAAGCATTCAAAGATTATCTGTCAAAGGTTTTTTGTTTTTTGTTGTCAAGAACAACACAACCCCAAATTAAGTTATTTTTTCCCAAGAGTCCGGTTACCTCGTGATTGTGAGATTGGAGGAAAAAAAAAAGTGAATTGTTCTTAACTCCATGTCTTACACTGAGAATGTGTTGGTTTAAAAAAAAAGGGAGGAAAAAGAGGTTTTTAGATGAAGAGGTTTTGCCTTTGAGTTTGCAAATGAAAACACACAGACTACTTGTCGTGCATCGTTTCAGAGCACAAAAAAGGAAAAATCTGTCAAATAAATCTCCCATTATCTCATAGGGGCGGTTTCTTCTTTCCACCGATGCATCCATTAGTAGTCGAACCGATGAACGAGTTCAAAGGTCGGTCCAGTTAAACAGTATTCATGTAGTCGGTCATGTTGAAGCATTTGTGTTCTGTCTCTTTAAGTGCATTTAATTAAATCTACAGTGTTTGAATAAATGCCTTTGTGTCGCCAAATCTGGTTAAAAAAAATCACCACACTGAAAATGGAATAAAGACTTTTACAACACTTGTGAACGTGTTATGATTTAGTGAACTCATCCAGCCGCTCCTCACTTTCATTATTATTCAGAACAATCCCGTCTAGTCACAGCAGAACTAAGTATTTTTAAACTGCACCTGTTTGCCAGCATGAGACTCCCACCATCCCTCCCTATGGGCCGGACTGAATACCACACCCTATTTTAAAACCAGGCCGGAGTTAGGCCCCGGTTCTTCTCGGGCTGTTCTGATGTAAGGGAACCATTAACGGAGTAAATGACTTGAAAATGATCTACTAAAAACATGTGATGCAGTTACAGGTTATTAAGCAGTTTAAGACAACAGCAACTATTTGAAATTTGAGTTTTTTGCCATTTCAGCATTAATGTAGTGCTCAAACGTCTGTGTTGCAGCACTGCCCCCGTGTGACTAAAGTGAGGAACTACACCAACTAAAATAAATCCAAAGAATTTCACAGCTTGTAAGCCTGTAGAAAGTTTAAACACTTAAACAGAGTTAATTCATTTTCATTTATTTTTAATGTTTAAGAAAATAATTAGAATATACAGACAAAAAAAGCAAAAAATAATGAGAGCAATCTTTCTGTAATTTCTACATTTGTGTTTTTTTTAACTATAATCCATGTTTGTAAAGGTTTAGGATGAAGTGAAAGAAATTTTTCTTTCTTATTTAGGTCTAAACTTTCAAAATAAAATCAGACTCTGCTGTCAGCAAACAAAACCTGCTCAAAGCTTTTTGCTGTGAGACAGAACCTCAACTCTGAAACGTATGCTTTGGTTTGATCTTGCACTGATGGTGGAGCTCTTCAGAAGGTAGAACATGTGAAATATCTCGGTGTGGCTCGACTCTTCTCTTTAAAAACCAAACATTGATGATGTCATCCAAAAAGTACATTTCAGTGCTGGTGCTCTAAATCGCTCCATTGTTTCACACCGAACGTTAAAAAGAAACTTTTCTCTCAACTCATCTGACCAATAAAAGACTTTACTGACATTATTAACATAAATGCATCTAAAACTCTCAAACTTCATCCCCTTAATGTTATATATAAGAGACTCTGCAGATGCTAATACTGCTCATACCAGGTTATTCTCTCTTCTACACATCATCACTGTTCAGTGTTAGACGAACTCAGTCGGCTCCCTGATGTTTGTTTTTAGATGTATTAATTATCCTTACTGTCTAAAAACATTTTTAGTCCTTATACAACAAATGATTCACTCAGAAGCTCCGATCTGATGCTTTATAGTTCCCCGTGTTTCTAAAGAAGTAGGTAAAAAAAATCTCGTTTCATTCTTCCTCTGATTGGAAGAAGTTAAATGTCCATTTGACATATTTTTTTATTGAATGTTTTTTTCTCATCTATAAACAGAGTGCCTATGTTTCCAGTATTATTCATTTTCTGAAGTGATGAGATGATCTACAGTGAGACCGATGATCATCCAGCAGATTCATTTTCCCCCGACATGCTTTGGCTGACATTTTCTATAGTGTGCAGCTGGACCCCCGCCTCACCCCCACCCTTCCTGCCCCGCCTTTTTGTAAGTGCATTATCCCATCTGGTCTTTTGTCTGTCTGCTCGTTTGGTTTTCTAATCACTTCATGAGTCTATCACTATTTTATGTCATTCTATAGGTCACATGTTGTGCCTATGTTTTTTCCAACACCAATAATATTCCTTTATCTTCTTATACTATGGATATATTAGTTAAAATTTACCGTCGGGCCTTTTAATCATTATGAATGTGCATCCAAAAAAAAAAAAAATTTAAATAAAGTTTGAAGCTTTCCTACACAGTTGAGAACAGCAAGACTTAAAAATAGACTTTTAAAATGCTGTTCTTATGACCTCTGAGATGGGCGACATTAAAATCACTAAAAAAACAAAACCAGATTGCAGTTATGAACACACTTTATTCTTTATGTGTACAAAAAGGCACAGACCAGAGATCAGTACATTGGAATGAAAGTAACTTAATATTCCTCTCCTTCATCTTCATCCCCCACACTGTCGGCTCCCACCTCCTCGTAATCCTTCTCCAGAGCGGCCATGTCCTCTCTGGCCTCAGAGAACTCTCCCTCCTCCATACCCTCACCTACATACCAGTGAACAAAGGCACGCTTAGCGTACATCAGATCAAACTTGTGGTCAAGACGAGCCCAGGCCTCTGCAATAGCAGTGGTGTTGCTCAGCATGCACACAGCCCTCTGGACCTTGGCCAGGTCACCACCAGGAACTACAGTGGGAGGCTGGTAGTTGATGCCAACCTTGAAACCAGTGGGGCACCAGTCCACAAACTGGATGGAGCGCTTTGTTTTGATTGCGGCGATGGCGGCGTTCACATCTTTGGGCACCACATCGCCACGGTACAGAAGGCAGCAGGCCATGTATTTGCCGTGGCGAGGGTCGCATTTCACCAACTGATTGGCCGGCTCAAAGCAGGCGCTGGTGATTTCTGACACCGTTAACTGCTCATGGTACGCCTTCTCCGCAGAGATGACGGGGGCGTATGTGGCCAGAGGGAAGTGGATACGGGGATATGGCACCAAGTTGGTCTGGAACTCTGTCAGATCAACATTGAGGGCGCCATCGAAACGAAGGGAAGCTGTGATGGAGGACACGATCTGACTGATCAACCTGTTCAGGTTGGTGTAACTGGGACGCTCGATATCGAGGTTTCTACGGCAGATATCGTAGATGGCCTCGTTGTCGACCATGAAGGCGCAGTCAGAGTGCTCCAGGGTGGTGTGGGTGGTCAGGATGGAGTTGTAGGGCTCCACCACAGCGGTGGACACCTGGGGAGCTGGGTAGATGGAGAACTCCAGCTTGGACTTCTTGCCGTAGTCGACGGACAAACGCTCCATCAGCAGGGAGGTGAAACCAGAGCCGGTGCCACCTCCGAAGCTGTGGAAGACCAGGAAGCCCTGAAGACCGGTGCACTGGTCAGACTGGAGAGAGAGAGGGACACACAGTCAGCACTTTGTCGTTAACTTCAACATTTTTAATCAAAATTACAAATGCATCCGTCCTGACATCAAGTTACCCACCAGCTTGCGGATCCTGTCCAGCACCAGGTCGATGATCTCTTTTCCGATGGTGTAGTGTCCACGGGCGTAGTTGTTGGCAGCATCCTCCTTACCAGTGATCAGCTGCTCAGGGTGGAACAGCTGGCGGTAGGTACCAGAGCGCACCTCATCTAAGGAGATGAAAAAATAAAATGACGTCAAGGTGGTTGAAATCATCACATATTTTTATTTCCCTAAATGAATGTTTATCCAGTAGAGCTGACACTAACCGATGACAGTGGGCTCCAGGTCCACAAAAACAGCTCTGGGGACGTGCTTTCCAGCTCCAGTCTCACTGAAGAAGGTGTTGAAGGAATCGTCTCCTCCTCCGATGGTCTTGTCACTGGGCATCTGTCCGTCCGGCTGGATGCCATGCTCCAGGCAGTAAAGCTCCCAGCAGGCATTGCCGATCTGGACGCCGGCCTGACCAACGTGGATGGAGATACACTCACGCTGTGGAAACAAACAAAAAAAAATGCGTTAAGGAATTATTAATGAAAATAATTTCAGGACTGAAAAATCCTTATTTTGAATTCTGGTACAAAGTGTGACTAAACAGATGCTTAAGGCGACCCATCACATGTTGAGGTTTGTCATATAGCTAATGAAAGACACAAGGAGGAGGAGGAGGAGGAGGAGGAGGAGAAAAGGCTCTTTGTCAGGACTCAGAGCTTCATGATTAAGGTCACCTGATGACATGTTCAATTCACAGTCACCCTCTTAACAGAAACCGCCTTTCAAAAGATAAATATCACACACACAATCTACTGAAAGAAGGCAGAAAGGAATGTATTTAAAACAAAACCGAATCAAAGTATAATGTGGTCACACAGACCAAACACAGCTGCAGATACAGATTGTAATAGAAGAAAAACAAGGCGTGGACCCACACTGAGAACATGAAAAGATTAAATACAAATCTTTCAGTGGAGAGATTTTGGTTTTTTTTTAAAAAAGGCCAGGCCCTTTTAGACAAACAGGCGGTAAAAGAGGAATGCCTCAGGCTGAGAGCACGTTGGTCTTTGCCAAGTGGGTCAATGTGCAGACTGGAAAAAACCGGAAACTGGACTCGACTGGAATTTGGGCTCAGTTATTTATTTATTTTTTATATATATTTATATCAACCTGAAATCCACCAAAAATATATAATTAAAACCACCCACTGAAAAAACAAATGCTAAATAGTCAAATTAAATTAAATGACGTACAGGTGACACACATTTGGTCGGATATTTGTATAATTATCTCACGAACAGGGAGGAATAACGAATTATTTCATGCTCACCATGTTTCCCGGATGTGTAAAGTCTGAGGGGGGTTAAGACAAAAGAAGAGGAAGAGACGAAGTTAGCTCTCACAGCTGGGTCGTTATGAATCCTGTGTGAGAAGTAACTGCCGACTCTTTTCTAGGCGGGGCTATTTATACTTTCTCCGCGCGAGGACAAGTGCCGCGGAATCTGATTGGTTCATCCGAGGTCACGTGGTGGGTAGCGCTCCCATTGGTTAAAATCAAACCGTTCCATTTCGTAATGACGTGGAAGGAGCTTTGCCTTTAGCAGGAAAGTGGGGCAATGATGAGATGAGTGTGCCGGTGGATGGGCTGCCTTGTCGAAAAATGCTACCAGAGCACAAAAGGATAGCAGAGGCTATCAGTAGCCCCCCTGAAATAATGCTAACAGGACAAATATCTCTATATTAAGTCACTACTCACTCCATACACATTGTCAGAGTATAAGGAGCACGTTTTGGTACTCTATTATTCTCTATTCCCCCTTTAGAGCTGCTCAACTTCAACCTCTATAATTAAGAAAATCAGTCCTCCCCGTTTAGACTCATCAGCCTGTTATCATACTGAGCTGTCACTGCTAATATTACACATACTTTTATTATTATCTCTGACATTTTAGCTATTCATCTATCTTATATATTGTTGTTGTTGTTGTTGTTGCTCTGTTCGTCTCTATTCTTCTCCCTCTGTCCCACTTTTCCAAGCCCAACACAGCAGATGGTCCTTCATCATGACTCTGCTTCTCCTCGAGGTTCCTGCCTGTTAAAATGAAAATGTTTCCTTGCCACTGTAACTAGAATAGAATAGAATAGAATTACTTTATTGATCCCAAACTGGGAAATTGTGGTGTTACAGAAGCAGGTTATCCAACACACAATATGAGCAAAAAACACAATGTTAGCAAATTTAAACACAAGATAATATTAAATACAAAGTAAATAAGCACTAAAAATATCAAAACTAAGAATGTGAATATATACAACCAGGATTTAACTGCGCTGAATGTTGCTCCGGGCTGTGCTCATTATGGGTTAATGTTGTTTCTTTGTAGATTATAATAATGAGATGAGATATCTTTATCGTCACTGTACAAGTACAGAAAAATACTGTCGGCCTAGAAGCCTAATATCAGTAGTTATATATATAAATATACAAAATACCTACCCTGCCAATATACAGATGTACAAATGTTTATAATAAAATGTACAATAAGGTTATAAAAAGTGTCAGGTGCTAATATACCAGTGAGTAAGGTCTTTTACCTGCTCTTTTCTAAAGTGTCTTGAGATAACATTTATTAACATTTGGTGCTTTACAAACAAAGATTTATTGATTGATCTCGAAGGACAATAACCTCCCCCACGCCCATCAGATAGCCCAGTGCTCCCAGTACAGAATCACTTAAAAAGACCACTACCCCCGACTGCATTTGCACGCCAAGGAAAACAGGAAGCGAAATTTAATAGTCCCCTCATTAAATATTTAAGATTTTTAGAGGAAGCGTATCTCGTAAGACGAATAGCCCCATATCGAGTGAAGCTTCCCGTACTGCACAGAGACACAGAGCAGCACATCACACGATAGAAACACCTGTTACCTGATACACACACGTTGAGTCATACTGGGTGGTGACTAAGGTGTTTTTTTTTTAATCTATGGACTTTTGTTTCACATAGCACCCATCAAAACAACAGCAACTCAGCTGTGACAGAGTTAGCAGTGTCATTTAAACCATCTCATTTACTGTATCTCTCACCCAACACACAGGGGAGGAGGGGGAAGTTAGCAGAGGTGAGAAGAGTAACGAGATATTTACCTAAGTGCAGTTCTGAAGTAGAGTTTTCTGCTACTTTCTACCTAATTCAACTCCAACTCATAGGGAAACATTTGAGTTTTTTCTCTACTTCATGTCAGCTATCTGATAACAGAATATTTCTAAGGTGTGGTTTTGCTACTTCTTCTTTTTCTTCAACTTGTTTCATTGATGGTGCTTGCATCTTATACTCTTGGGATACAATATAATGTTGTAAAAATATACATACAGGTGTATACTAAAGATAAAGTCACAAAGTGATATCATCCAAATGTAGATAAAGTACAAGTTCTCCAGAGAAATGGCTCCTCAGGCTGATATTTCATCAGGCCTAGAGTTTATATTTTATTGTTTCATTTAGCTGCAGGTACATGTAATCCAGATGGAGCTTCAATTTTAACCAACTAAATAGTCTGTTGGTTCATGTGGGAGCCAAAGGGTCTCAATTAACAGCCGTGGGATCATTTAGTGACTATATAATCAAGTCATTTGATTGGATAAGAGGGAATCCATGAGTGCTGATATAAAGAAGTACAACACCCCTCCCTCTCATGTGGTATTGCTTTATTATATAAAGATCATTACTGGAGAACATGTAAACATCAGATTCTTTTAATTGACTTTGAGTTCTTTGTTTCTTGAAAATCTTACAATGACATTTCATCTATCAGGAAAACTAAACATTTATTTGCAGTCACCATTCTCAAACAAAAAATATGACATCTAGTGGTTTTACCGTCTAACCTCTTACCTCTGCATTCGATATTAACGCGCTTGACTTCCACCATCAGAGGATCCCAGTTATGGAGAAATTAGCCTAGTCTGAATTTGTTGCATGTAATTAATTTTTAAAACTGCATCCTACATTTAAAAATGATTGGGTAAACAGTTGATCATAGGGTGTAGAGTAACTGACTGCATGACTGATGTTGTTTTGAGTGTGTATATGCAGTCTTGCATTACCTAACATGACTCACATTTTACCTGGTAAAAGTGAGTAATATTCCAAGTAATCATGGAAAAACTGAAGCTTTACATGTCACTTCAGGTATTAACAAACCATCTGCAATTATTGAACGTTAGAGTAATGGCTTGTTGAAGTGATTCAGCAGTATATCTAGAATAATTACATTTTAGATCCTCTTGGACACGCCCTTAAAATCAATGGGACAGTCAACATATCTTAAAATTGATTAAGTTTCAACATTTTTCAGTAAATATTTCTTGTACTTATTGGTTGATATCTTACATTCCTATTCTATTTCATCAATATTTGATTTGTATATAACTATATTGCTACTGCTATATCGTGTTTAGAGCAACTGTAATGACCAAATTCCCAATGGGATTAATAATAAAGTATTTCTGATATAATCTATTATTGATACAATCATTAAATTCAGAGAGAAATAATGAAACCCAAACAAAAATGCAGTCATGATGGATTTTTATTCTTGACATTTAAGCACACTGCAGGTTACAGTTAAAGAAGGGGACGCATGCTGCTTTAGTATTCCTCTCCCTCATCCTCCTCTTCCTCCCCCAGACTGTCGGCTCCCACCTCCTCGTAATCCTTCTCCAGAGCGGCCATGTCCTCTCTGGCCTCAGAGAACTCTCCCTCCTCCATACCCTCACCTACATACCAGTGAACAAAGGCACGCTTAGCGTACATCAGATCAAACTTGTGGTCAAGACGAGCCCAGGCCTCTGCAATAGCAGTGGTGTTGCTCAGCATGCACACAGCCCTCTGGACCTTGGCCAGGTCACCACCAGGAACTACAGTGGGAGGCTGGTAGTTGATGCCAACCTTGAAACCAGTGGGGCACCAGTCCACAAACTGGATGGAGCGCTTGGTTTTGATGGTGGCGATGGCGGCATTCACATCTTTGGGCACCACATCGCCACGGTACAGAAGGCAGCAGGCCATGTACTTGCCGTGGCGAGGGTCGCATTTGACCAACTGATTGGCCGGCTCAAAGCAGGCGTTGGTGATTTCTGACACCGTTAACTGCTCATGGTACGCCTTCTCTGCAGAGATGACGGGGGCGTATGTGGCCAGAGGGAAGTGGATACGGGGATATGGCACCAAGTTGGTCTGGAACTCTGTCAGATCAACATTGAGGGCACCATCGAAACGAAGGGAAGCTGTGATGGAGGACACGATCTGACTGATCAACCTGTTCAGGTTGGTGTAACTGGGACGCTCGATATCGAGGTTTCTACGGCAGATATCGTAGATGGCCTCATTGTCCACCATGAAGGCGCAGTCAGAGTGCTCCAGGGTGGTGTGGGTGGTCAGGATGGAGTTGTAGGGCTCCACCACAGCGGTGGACACCTGGGGAGCTGGGTAAACTGAAAATTCCAGCTTGGACTTCTTGCCATAATCGACGGACAGACGCTCCATCAGCAGGGAGGTGAAACCAGAGCCGGTGCCACCTCCGAAGCTGTGGAAGACCAGGAAGCCCTGAAGACCGGTGCACTGGTCAGCCTGAAGAGAGAGAGGGACAGACAGTCAGTAATTAATGATAGAGCTCTGTCATTCAATTTGATATTCTTTTAATCAAAATTAGGAATGGATTCTTCCTGACAGGTTACCCACCAGCTTGCGGATCCTGTCCAGCACCAGGTCGATGATCTCTTTTCCGATGGTGTAGTGTCCACGGGCGTAGTTGTTGGCAGCATCCTCCTTACCAGTGATCAGCTGCTCAGGGTGGAACAGCTGGCGGTAGGTACCAGTGCGAACTTCATCTAAGGAGACAAAAATAAATATTGAATTCAAGGTGGTTGGAACATTCTCATATTTCCCTAAATGAATGTTTATCCAGTAGAGCTGACACTAACCGATGACAGTGGGCTCCAGGTCCACAAAAACAGCTCTGGGGACGTGCTTTCCAGCTCCAGTCTCACTGAAGAAGGTGTTGAAGGAATCGTCTCCTCCTCCGATGGTCTTGTCACTGGGCATCTGTCCGTCCGGCTGGATCCCATGCTCCAGGCAGTAAAGCTCCCAGCAGGCATTGCCGATCTGGACGCCGGCCTGACCAACGTGCACTGAGATACACTCACGCTGTGGAAACAAAGGCAAGTGGTCAAAATTCAAACATGTCTACATAATACCTCCCATGTCTAATTTAATGATTCAGGTTACGTATCATATGTTAATGCCAGCTCTAAAGCCGAGTAATAAAAGGAAAGAGGGAATAATGAGGTCATTGTGAAGACGCAGACACCACAGCATCATAACCAAGTCACCAGGCGCATGCGTCACAATTAAGAAAAAAAAAAATACAGCGTCATCTATAAATCACCTTTCATTCAAATCAAATGCAATTCAAAGTGCGTTCTAGGAATTAAAAAAAAGGCATTAAAATAACGACAAAAATGGTGCAAACAATAATGGATTCAGATGTAGAGACTAATGCACAACAATAGCAAAAAAAATATTTCATTAAAACAAATAAAAGCTAAAAAGATAAAGCATCCTTTTATTATAACAAATTAAAGATGGAGTTACATTTCTCATTTAAAATAGCGATGAAAAATGAGTATTATATAAAAAGATTAAGAGTTAAGGATAAAAAATAATTAAAAAAATGTAAAATATATAAAATCCTACATAAGCCAAACCGAATATATTTATCCAGAGATATGTGCTTTATAAAAACAACAAAAACAAGAGCAACCCAAAGAACAGGTCGTGTTTGATTCATAGAGCTTATTAAGAAAAACCCTGGGGTGGATGGGTGGGGAGCCAGGCCCCTTCAATGATGGTGGATCAGAGGAACGTGACGAGACTACGGATAAATCCGACCTGCCCAGCCTGCAAACTGCGCAGAGGAAATAATGCGCGAAAACAGCGAGTAAAAAAAAAAAAAAAACCCAACCCAATGTAATACGGTGAATCTTACCATGATTCCTGGTTCTGTGTCCGAAGAGGATGAGACAAAGACTGCAGAGGAACAATTGAACTCTCACACGCGGCTATCAAGGAGTCCTGTGTGAGAAGCTACTCCCAAAAAATCCTCCGACTGAAGCTTTTATACTCGACTAACGGGTGGGGGCACGCGCAGCCGCAACTCATTCGTCGAGAGCCACACGAGCTCTCTTGCCATTTGTTTAAACCAAACACTCGTCTTTTTTATTTATTAATTTGTCTACCCGGGGACAGTGTGCAGCGACATTGATCATTTAATACAAAGAAAAATGAAAAGATGGTTGCACCAGACTCAATTTCCATCTGTAGGTTAGTCCCACATAAAAGTGACGCAGGACGTAGGCTACTATAAAACTCCTCTAAACAAAGGAGGCACACCTGACACCACCAAGTAGCCTACATATACTACATTATAAAACATCATTAACACTGAAGAAAACTATATCCTGCTCAGTACAAAGTATAATAAACATTAAATTGCCTAGATAAATGTTATCAGTTGCATGTATCCTTACACATCAATAACAGGTGGACAATAATACGCAGTGCATGGTATTAAGGGCAACATAATACACAATATCATGCACTGTGAGCTGTAAGGTCTGATATAGACAGGTGTGTGCCTTTCCTAATCAAGTCCAATCAGTTTAATTAAACACAGCTGGACTCCGATGAAGGAGCAGAACCATCTCAAGGAGGATCAGAAGAAATGGACAGCATGTGAGTTAAATATGAGTGTCACAGCAAAGGGTCTGAATACTTATGACCATGTGATATTTCAGTTTTTCTTTTTTAATGAATTTGCAAAAATTTCTACATTTCTGTTTTTTTTCTGTCAAGATGGGATGCTGAGTGTACATTAATGAGAAATAAAATGAACTTTTTTGATTTTAGCAAATGGCTGCAATGAAACAAAGAGTGAAAAATGTAAAGGGGTCTGAATACTTTCCGTACCCACTGTATATCAAGGCCTGTCTACCACCCCAGCTGCTGCATCGTGCATGAGCACAGAAGTGGTCACAATCCTCCCCTGACTCCATTTTCCCCTTCCTTTCCTCTCTCCCATCACTGCCACAAGAGGTCTCCATGTAACTGGAAATGCTATTTGAATCCTTAGGTCTAATATAGGCAGTAAAGCTCATCAGTCAATCCCAATCTGGACACCGGCCTAACCAAAGTGGATGGAGAGATACATTCACAGCGGGGGGGGGGGGGGGGGCGGGCAGGCAAAGCAGATTTGGATTACAGATTTGTTTTCAACCTCGAGCCATCTGCACACTTAAAACAACAGCTCTCGTTGTTGAAGTAGAAACACACACTTTGAAATGGAAAAAGTTCTAACAAGTGGGCCATTCAAACCAGGGTGCAAGCTCTCCAAAGATAGAACAGGATTTAGTCGGATACCCTATAAATGAACTGCAGAACACGAGGGCATCGCTGCATGTGTCTGTGAATTCTCCCGATCCTTGCATGATAAATAAACCTTTATTATCAGTACAGTCTGTTTGATGATAGAATGACCCCCTTTCATTTGTGCTGCTCTCTGCTGTGATTTGACACCATATCCACACTGCATATAAAGGATTAACTCGGGTAGACGGGGGGTATCTAGGTCAGACATGTCTGCGTTTGCTGTCTCTAAGAAATGCCACATCAACGTTTTCCCACAAGTGAAATAATTGTCCCATGACTTTTCACATTTGTTTACAGTCAATATGGATTTTGAAGAAAGGTTTGATTTTGAAGACAGTCAGTGGGATGTTTAATTTAACATCAAATCCATTTTTTTTTAAAGAAATGGACCCACATTACAAGAGCAAAATCAAATCAAAGAACAAAGTTAGTGGGAAGCTGTTGGTGTAGTAATGTTCTTAAGAGCTATGTGAGTTTATAATCACCTTTAAGGCCGTCCATCACCTCGCTCAGCTGTTCCTCTCTAAACTCCTGCACATCAACACACCCACCCTCACTCTCAGGTCTTCTTCCTCCATGCACCACCCTCTCGCCTGTCCACCATGGGGTCCAGGGTCTTCAGTCGCTCTGCCCCCCCTGCTTCTGGAACTCCCTCCCACCACACAGCCGTAATATTGACTCTCTCTCCATTTTTAAATCTCATCTCATAACTCATCTTTTTAAACTTCCATATTCAGTCTGATCATTCTCCATCAGGTCTCATGAATCCTCGACATCCTGTAAATGTGTCTTTTTAATGTTTATTTTTATCGATGTATTGCTGTTTTTAACTCTGCTTTGAAAGGCACCCTTAAATAAAATGTTTTATTATTATGCTATAAGGGATGTACAGTGAGATGGTTGTTATAGCATACATGTCACAGAAACTGGGTGATGCAGAAACCCCTCTTATTACATGTGTTGAGTGGGGTCTGTGGTTTAACTATTTCCATGTGCAGCATACTTTAAATGTCTACTTAGCAGTTCTGATCCACATTAAAGTGAACATTTCCATTGATGGTGATGTGAGACAAGCGAGCGAGGCCGCATGAGTCACCGCAGCACCTGTTTGAGGTTTTCTTGCCTTGTAACTGTCGAAGTCTGTTGACATTTTCTTTTCCATTAACCAGCTCATACATTCCCTCACATGTCTGACATCCATCTCTGAGTTGGATGGAACAATTAAAGAAATGCTCTGTGGTACGCACAGGCTTATGATGCTCAAACATTTAGTCAAAAATAATCCTCCCAAGTCATGATGTGATTTATGGGATATGCATGATGAGCATTAATGTACAGCTTCAGAGTTCAGATGACAAAGATTATTTTAAATATGAATCCTAGATAAAAAATGAAATAATCTTTTGGTAGGTGTTGATGACCTGAACTTATATAAGTCAATAAACTACAATTTTTTTCTAGGTTTCATTTAAGTATGATTATGTTCCTTATGAAGGCAACATATATTAAGATTTAATAGCTAAGAGTTACAAGTCTAGGGGGATTATAGGATAAGTCAAACTTAACAACTTTAACATTTCATAGGCTTATAGACACAATATATTCTCAGTATGGATCAATAAAAGACAAACCAGTTAACTTGTGAAAGGGATTTTATTTAGAACAAATCCAAACTTGACATTCAGGTGTTTCTTTAGTCTGGACAGCGAAATTGATACAAACATATTTCATAGGAATGTATTCAAGAACACTTGTTAAACTTCTGCCTTCATGTTCTATTTAATATTCCTCTCCTTCCTCCTCTCCCTCGCCCTCGATGGAGTCAACGCCCACCTCCTCGTAATCCTTCTCCAGAGCGGCCATGTCCTCTCTGGCCTCAGAGAACTCTCCCTCCTCCATACCCTCACCTACATACCAGTGAACAAAGGCACGCTTAGCGTACATCAGATCAAACTTGTGGTCAAGACGAGCCCAGGCCTCTGCAATAGCAGTGGTGTTGCTCAGCATGCACACAGCCCTCTGGACCTTGGCCAGGTCACCACCAGGAACTACAGTGGGAGGCTGGTAGTTGATGCCAACCTTGAAACCAGTGGGGCACCAGTCCACAAACTGGATGGTGCGCTTGGTTTTGATGGTGGCGATGGCAGCGTTTACATCTTTGGGCACCACATCGCCACGGTACAGAAGGCAGCAGGCCATGTACTTGCCGTGGCGAGGGTCGCATTTGACCATCTGGTTGGCCGGCTCAAAGCAGGCGTTGGTGATCTCAGACACTGAGAGCTGCTCATGGTACGCCTTCTCTGCAGAGATGACGGGGGCGTATGTGGCCAGAGGGAAGTGGATACGGGGATATGGCACCAAGTTGGTCTGGAACTCTGTCAGATCAACATTGAGGGCGCCATCGAAGCGGAGGGAAGCTGTGATGGAGGACACGATCTGACCAATAAGCCTGTTGAGGTTTGTGTAACTTGGACGCTCGATATCGAGGTTCCTGCGGCAGATGTCGTAGATGGCCTCGTTGTCGACCATGAAGGCGCAGTCAGAGTGCTCCAGGGTGGTGTGGGTGGTCAGGATGGAGTTGTAGGGCTCCACCACAGCGGTGGACACCTGGGGAGCTGGGTAGATGGAGAACTCCAGCTTGGACTTCTTGCCGTAGTCGACGGACAGACGCTCCATCAGCAGGGAGGTGAAACCAGAGCCGGTGCCACCTCCGAAGCTGTGGAAGACCAGGAAGCCCTGAAGACCGGTGCACTGGTCAGCCTGAAGAGAGAGAGGGACAGACAGTCAGCAATTAATGATAGAGCTCTGTCATTCAATTTGATATTTCTTATCTAAATTAGGAGTGAATACCTCCTGACATCAAGTTACCCACCAGCTTGCGGATCCTGTCCAGCACCAGGTCGATGATCTCTTTTCCAATGGTGTAGTGTCCACGGGCGTAGTTGTTGGCAGCATCCTCCTTACCAGTGATCAGCTGCTCAGGGTGGAACAGCTGGCGGTAGGTACCAGTGCGAACTTCATCTAAGGAGACAAAAATAAATATTGAATTCAAGGAGGTTGAAATCTTCACATAATTTAACTGAATTTTCCCAAATGAATGTTTATCCAGTAGAGCTGACACTAACCGATGACAGTGGGCTCCAGGTCCACAAAAACAGCTCTGGGGACGTGCTTTCCAGCTCCAGTCTCACTGAAGAAGGTGTTGAAGGAATCGTCTCCTCCTCCGATGGTCTTGTCACTGGGCATCTGTCCGTCCGGCTGGATGCCATGCTCCAGGCAGTAAAGCTCCCAGCAGGCATTGCCGATCTGGACGCCGGCCTGACCAACGTGGATGGAGATACACTCACGCTGTGGAAACACAAAAAAATAAGAAATGTTAGTCATCAATCAAACTTTATTTATATAGCACCTTTCAGATAAAGTAAATTGCAGTTCAAAGTGCTTTACAAGAGTGCAGAAAAGTTGTTGACAAAAAGTAGTTTATAAAATCATTGAGAGACTATCATTGAGAAACTAATGCACACCAATAAGAATTAAAAAATATGTATAAAAAGAAAAGAAAATACGACACATAAATCATCTGTTTTTTAGGATAGATAACAACACAGAACAATGATTAATTTTTTTTTTAAATTGTATTAGGTATTAAATAGTTTTGTAATAATCTAAGCAAAACAGCTTCATATTGAATCAATTAAAATAAAACATCACATCTGTATTGTGGAGGAAGTACCGGTATGTGTTTCTGAAATATTAACGGTTATTTAGTTGTTTCCGTTTTAATGGCGTTCGAAATCTTGATTGACTGCTGCGACAACCAATCAGGGGCCGTCTGAGTAACGGTCTCAACTTTTTTTCCGTTGCTATGCGACAAGGCCACTAACTCAAGGAACGGATAACATTTGTTTGAATTTTGTTAACAGTTAAAACCGTTAAATGGAGAATTTCAACACACCGAGGTAACATTCAGGTAAGTCTTTGAGAACAAATTACAGCCAAATGTAACATCGAAAGATATTGCTCCCCTCCTCCATTTCTAACATGAATCTTTAATGCCTTGCGTGGTGCTAACAGTGCAGTTAATCCACTCCTCGGACGGATAGGGTTTCAGTGGGTGTTGGGACAAAGTGCTGCTCTCCATCCTCCCTGTCTCTAAATTGAATCAGCTTTAAGTTACCAGGCAGCCACTGTCACGAAAAGTGAAATTCTGCACTCTGCTCAGCCCCAAGTTTGTAGTTGGACCGAAGCCTCGCTGACATTATTAATTCTGTCCACACAGAAATCTTCTGGAAACATCGTTCAGTCTGCACGTCACGTTTAATGCTGCGTTCACTTGTCCCTCGGATGCGCCAACTACTCGAGTTAAGTCATTCTTCAAACTTCAGTAAAAAAAAAATCTCCTGGGTTTAAAAAAAATATGCACGCTAAAAAATAATATGTGTTAAATTTTATTATTTTATTTATTATTACTATGAGCATCAAGCCAACATTTCCTCTGGTCCTCCATATTACTATTAAATATGACGTCAGGTCTGTCAAACCAGCCAGCCGGGTACCAAAATCTACTCCAAGAGTTTCCATGTTATTGTTCCCGCATGAGGGAGCCAATTTACCATTTTTATAAAGAAATATTCACACACAATATTATTGCAAGAACTCATCCTCTCATCAAATCAAGTTTATAACGTCAAAGGAATATACAATTTACTAATTTAAGACCGTTACAATAACTTTATAATCCTTCAACCTCCCAATCCGGCTCTGCAACGTTACCTGAGCCCCTGCCCATCCCCATAAATCACATCCTTAAAAAAGCAGATGAACACTGACATAATCTCAACTATGACTGTTTACCAAAAATATTTAAAATGCCTCACCATTTTGTTATTTTATGGACGCGGTTGAGGGTTGCAGGAGCTCCTTAACAGGGGGGGGGTCTTACAAGTCGACAGTTATGGGGTCGATGTAAGACACAATGGCACTCTGGAGGATGGATAGTGGTTTATATGCAAGTGCAGAACTGGAGACAGTGGCAGCCGAGACGCTGTTGGTCAAACTCCTTGTCAATCTGACGCTCGGTGCTTTCTATTGGACAAAGTGGCTCAGTTGTTACAATCCCCGCCTTCAAGACCCCACCCAAAATCCCGACATCCTCCGGTACTGTGCTGCAAGCATGGCGTCACTCATCAGAGGAAAGTGCTGCGTAATTTCTAGCATGCTGGTACCAGACACGACAGACCAAGTCACCCCCCTTGCATAACCATCCACTGTAAAAAATGTAGATAAACCTGCTAAATATAACCAGAATTATTTGAAGAATTTACTGAAATAAGACAGAAATTATGAGAATATAACAGAATACAGCCCATTCCAGTTAAATGCACAATCTCAACTTAAAATAACTTTTTTTTTTGGGTCAGGCCGCATGCATAATTTGATGACTGTTAGTAGAAATTCAATCAGGCGGTCACTCAGCATATCTTCCTTTTAAATGTTTGCATGAAAAATTGCAATTATTTACCTCAATAACAAACACATGAATAGCCTACCTGTCATTTTAAACTGCCTGAAGACAAAATCAAGCAATAATTTGTCAGCAGTTTATACAAGAAGTCGAAAATAGTTTATGCCATATTTACAGATCAACATTTATTAAACATAATTTATGATCTTGTGCTGAACATTTTTCCTCTTCAAAATTGTTCATCTGTCACAGCCTATAGGCTTACACCATGCAGTGCATCATATTTCATATTTTTTTATAAATATCTGTTCATTGATGGACACTGGTAGCAGTTTATTGAAAAGTCTGTATCATGATTTCATTTTGAGTCTAGTGAAGATAAAAGAGGTCAATGTGCCCACAGTGCCCACCAGTCATATCTGAGGGGCATGTAGGCCGCGGAGAGCCGCAGACACCCAACCCCCAGCTCTCCTCCCAAGGTTTAACCGTTGCTAGGAAATGAATAACGGAGTTGCCTGGATACAGCCTAGTATCCACATAGACCGCCTTTATCTGGTGGTCACATGACCTAGCTTAAATGGCAGCATTAACAGGGAGCTGCAGGACAGCTGTCTCTGTGTGGGGGGGGGTTTGACTCGTCAGCCTCCTCTTTTCCAAAATCTTCCCCCATGATGCCCTTAAGGCCTACATGGAAAACACTTGCTCTCACCTTCAAATGCATGAACTGATGACTGAAAGTAAAACACAATATCATACGGATGATGGGGTGTGGCTTTGCGGCAACCGAGATCCATCATTGTGGGTCAGCTCTAAAAGCATTCAGACAGTAATGTAACTGGTGTGTGTGCAGCAGCTTTGTTTGTGTCTCAAACTTTAAAGTTCAATAACAGAGGCTATAAATTATTCTACAGCCGTCCTAAAGAATAGCCCGGGGAATGCAGACAGTTAAGCAGCTTGGTTGCTAACAACAAGAGGAAACACTGTGACAACGACTGTCAGGAATTAAGCTTTATTGAATGTTGGGCTGCTTAAAAACAGACAGATTCTGTTTATAGATACTGATTCAGTTTGTTACTTGCAGAAAATGCAATCAGTTATTTTTGGATAATAATTTTGGATACTTTAAAACGATCAAGACATTTACCTGTCTTGTAATAATGAATGCCCTCTGTGTTTTCTTATTATTCCTGTGATCTGATGTCTGAGGCCTGTAAATCTGTAATCTCACCCACTGGGGCAGCTGATCACACAATATGAAACAGTCTTTGCATATTTTTAAAGAGCCATATATTATTGTGTAAGAATGAAAATACTGAACAATATAAATGTATTTCTGAGCTTTTATGTGTGTTTCTGTTATGTCTCCCCTGATGACTCAGTCAGCGGCCACTTTCATCCTTGATTCTGTTGGTTGATAATGTGTTATTTCCTTTTCCTGTTTGCATACTTTCAGCTCCTTGCCCTCTTTCGTTCTCTTCTGTCCCCGTCTACCACTATGCAAAGCAAACATGACACCACACTTACCAATCTTGTCACATGTAGATATATTATTTAATTGTAATGTGCCCATGATCTTCATCTGTACATTTGAGTTTGCATTAACATGCACCATCAAAACATGAAGACAACAATAAGAGCTGCACTGAAAGTGTTAATATTATCTGGTCATTTCCTTTTGACTCAACTGTCTTTAACCTGTGTCCCACATTAGCTTGTTACTTCACCAGCCCAGAACATATAATTACATCAACATCTTATTTGTGTTTTAGCTCAAGGCAGCAAAACCTTGTTCTTTTATCTGACAACATAGGGACTCCCCAGTGGCAGATGGAAAACATGCTTTATCACTTTGTTGGGTATCATATACTCTCTTTTCAGGATGCAGTGTGTCAGTTTCATGCCATTGAGGACCACTCCCATCTCTCTAGCATTCCCAGCCTCCCTCCCTCTCTCCTCTTGGTGTGCAGCTGCTCAAAGCCCGTCTGTCTCACAGCTGCTGGAGGAGGAGAAACAGGGGAAGGAGGGGAAGGAGGGGGAGGAGGGTTTTGGAGAATTTTCTCTGAAGAAGCCCTGGCTGGAATCCCTGGCTGCTTCCTGTCGTCCTCTTTCATCCCCTGCAGTTCACATTAAGTACAACAACCACAAAAAGCTGCTCGTATATCATGCATCCGGACTTCAGTGCAGGATAAATGACGCTAACTCACACAAAGTGGTTGGTTTTGTGACAAAAGGGGAACTTTTAGGTTCATACTAAACTGAGGATTTTTCAAGTCTGACAGTTGAGATACTTTGGGAACCTCTTAATTATTTCTGTCAATCCCTGCAGGATTTTAGACATGTCCAAGGGCCGGGATTTAATGTTGAGAATTAAGGCCCTCATCCAGTTCAAGTGCCAAAGAGCACTTTTTTTTTATCACATAAACTACATTCAACCATATTCACACTGACTCTGATGTAAGCCTCACTCAGAGTGGGAACCTCAAATGCTGTTTTAATGTTGTACTAGTTTGGTCCATATTATCATTATGCTGCTTTTCAGTAACTGAAAAGACAATGAGTGAAAATCAAGGGGGCCATATTTCAAGCTAAAAACATCATATTTGAAAACCTAGTGGGTAATGTAGGACATCATTTAGCAACTGCCTATCCAACATTTACAGTAGGTACAGTACATCCATTATCTTTTTAGCTGCTTATCGATTTAAAAACACTGATATGATAATGATTTGTCAAGTTCCCAGCGTAAATGATTTAAAAAACCTGGAGCAGCACAGCACTGAAACATAAAACTGCTTCCCATTTTGAGGGTTACATCACACACAAAAAATGGCCACTGTGTGAAAATTGGTCATTCAGTTAATTTCACTTCCTCAAACAAGACCGAAGCAGAGGGAACACACCCCAGCCCTCGGTGCAGCTGAACAGCAGAGGCAGTCAGTGACAGGCAGACATGCAGCCACGTGATCGGCCCACTGAATGACATCATTGCAGGGAATCTGGGACAAAGAGGGAGGAGAGCTGGAGAGAGCTGGCATGCACGGGCGGGCGGGCGTATACCATCATGGCAGGTCTGAGCTGCAACATGGACCCAGCTGATGGAAGCATCCTGTACTGCAGAAGCATGCAGCCATTTTGCATCATCGATAATTCATCAAGGTGCACTGAACTCTTGCAAAAAAAAGAATTGATTTTCACACAGAATTTACTTATATTCACCAGTATGTATAGCTTGCAATTAGAGCACCTTTTTATTGATTTTTCAGTCTGCCACACCTAAATAATGGATGAATCATCCTTCTGCATGCATAATAAATTAGCTTTGTTTGCAGTTGCCATTCATTCACTTTATAAGGGCCTCAAATTAATGCATACAGTAACAGTTTTGGAAAATGATATATCAACTAGTCTCAAAGATTTCACTCACATCAATAATAAAGATACCTACAATGCAACCATTCTTATTTTATTGTCAATCTGGTTTAGTAATTATGTTCATCATCTTGATTATGACGTCAGAAATCTTCACATGACTGCATAAAATAAGAAATCTGAAATATTATGTTGCTAATTGGCTAAAGCTATAAATAGAACATGCAATAATCACATTGATTACATTAACAAAAAGCCATATAATGCAGTAATATTCATATTTTTGCAGAGCATTTTGAGAGCATGTTTCACAATATTTATTTGTTTAAATTTGAATGCAAAAACAGCAATGCCAAATGTTGGTAGTAAAGGCTTTTTTCCCCTCCCCAACGCACAGAAGCAAAGCCTGCCCTGCGTGTATAAATCTGAAAGCGCCGCCCTCTCATTCAGCAGTTGTTGCATCGACCCCGTTGGGTACAACACGCGACGCAAACCCCCCCTGCTTTTTAAAAGCTTTTTTCTTCATATTTTTCTCCTCTCCCTCTTTGAACCTCAAACGAAAAGCATGGTAAGTTAAATAAACTCCTCTCATCTTCATGTGTATGATGATTTAACGAGGTGAAAGTGAAGGTTAAGAATGAGCCGGCGTCGTGCAGGGTCCCCCATCACTAGATGTTTAATATCATTATTAATAATAACATTACAGCTGTTTCTTTGTGTGACAATATCAAAAGGTTGTGATTAGGGGGAAAGTGAATCGTTTATCTTGTCGTTGACACCGATTGTTCTGCAGCATTGGCACGAAGTGATTGTCATTGTGTAGAGATGAGAACAATGCACTGATTGGCTTAATTCAGCCTAAAGGCTTTCAGGAGAATACATCATGTCTTTCTTGATAAAGCAGCGGAACTACTTTCTCATGATTTTAATTTAATTTTAGCATATTTTAAATGTCAATACGCCAAAAACAAAGAACACCTTGACTATGCCCAACCTTGTTTCAGTGCGGGGAGGGGCAGATTGGGTGGAGATGGGGATGAAGTCTGCAGCTATGTCATTTTTAAATCATTAGATTTAAAAGCAAATACATTTTTAATCACAGTCAGGTTTAAAGAAAACATCGGTGTAACACGCAGCTTCTGTTTTAAACATCGCATTGCATATAAAGGGTTAATATTAAGTGAATCTGTTGTCATCGTTACTGATTTATTTTGGATTATATGCGGATTTCAATCTTATAAAATGACATTTTATTTGGGCAAGATGAACGTGATCGTGCATCCTCCTGCTGGCACGAGAGCAGGTGGAATATTCCAGACTGCCGATGTGCACGCGCAACTTTGCATTCGTGCTTAGGCTTGCAAAAGAGGGAGAGAGTGGGATGAAAAGACAAGGGGGACACACACACAAAAAGAGAGACTGGAGGAAAGAGAAGAACAGCGTCCTGCCTCGGTGGGGGGGCTACTGTCAGGCATTTCTGTCCCCCCCCTTGCGGGTTTGTGGTGCAGGGAGGGAGGTGCCTCCTGCTGCACTGCTTCTTTATCTAAGACAGAGGGAGCAACTGCACGTTCCATATTTTTAGATGCATTCATGTGTGCAATAAAGACTTGCAGGAACAGAAAGTGAATAAATGTAGGATTTAGACAAACATGAACACAGGTCGAAATGAACCTCTCTTGATTTTGGTTCTCTTTTCCCACAGCGTGAGTGTATCTCCATCCACGTTGGTCAGGCCGGCGTCCAGATCGGCAATGCCTGCTGGGAGCTTTACTGCCTGGAGCATGGCATTCAGCCGGACGGACAGATGCCCAGTGACAAGACTCTCGGAGGAGGAGACGATTCCTTCAACACCTTCTTCAGTGAGACTGGAGCTGGAAAGCACGTCCCCAGAGCTGTTTTTGTGGACCTGGAGCCCACTGTCATCGGTTAGTGTCAGCTCTACTGGATAAACATTCATTTAGGGAAATAATGTTGAAATATGAGAATGTTCCAACCACCTTGAATTTAATATTTGTTTTTGTCTCCTTAGATGAAGTTCGCACTGGTACCTACCGCCAGCTGTTCCACCCTGAGCAGCTGATCACTGGTAAGGAGGATGCTGCCAACAACTACGCCCGTGGACACTACACCATCGGAAAAGAGATCATCGACCTGGTGCTGGACAGGATCCGCAAGCTGGTGGGTAACCTGTCAGGAAGAATCCATTCCTAATTTTGATTAAAAAAATATCAAATTGAATGACAGAGCTCTATCATTAATTGCTGACTGTCTGTCCCTCTCTCTCTCCAGTCTGACCAGTGCACCGGTCTTCAGGGCTTCCTGGTCTTCCACAGCTTCGGAGGTGGCACCGGCTCTGGTTTCACCTCCCTGCTGATGGAGCGTCTGTCCGTCGACTACGGCAAGAAGTCCAAGCTGGAGTTCTCCATCTACCCAGCTCCCCAGGTGTCCACCGCTGTGGTGGAGCCCTACAACTCCATCCTGACCACCCACACCACCCTGGAGCACTCTGACTGCGCCTTCATGGTCGACAACGAGGCCATCTACGATATCTGCCGTAGAAACCTCGATATCGAGCGTCCCAGTTACACCAACCTGAACAGGTTGATCAGTCAGATCGTGTCCTCCATCACAGCTTCCCTTCGTTTCGATGGCGCCCTCAATGTTGATCTGACAGAGTTCCAGACCAACTTGGTGCCATATCCCCGTATCCACTTCCCTCTGGCCACATACGCCCCCGTCATCTCTGCAGAGAAGGCGTACCATGAGCAGCTCTCAGTGTCTGAGATCACCAACGCCTGCTTTGAGCCAGCCAACCAGATGGTCAAATGCGACCCTCGCCACGGCAAGTACATGGCCTGCTGCCTGCTCTTCCGTGGTGATGTGGTGCCCAAAGATGTGAATGCCGCCATCGCCACCATCAAAACCAAGCGCACCATCCAGTTTGTGGACTGGTGCCCCACTGGTTTCAAGGTTGGCATCAACTACCAGCCTCCCACTGTAGTTCCTGGTGGTGACCTGGCCAAGGTCCAGAGGGCTGTGTGCATGCTGAGCAACACCACTGCTATTGCAGAGGCCTGGGCTCGTCTCGACCACAAGTTTGATCTGATGTACGCTAAGCGTGCCTTTGTTCACTGGTATGTAGGTGAGGGTATGGAGGAGGGAGAGTTCTCTGAGGCCAGAGAGGACATGGCCGCTCTAGAGAAGGATTACGAGGAGGTGGGCGTTGACTCCATCGAGGGCGAGGGAGAGGAGGAAGGAGAGGAGTATTAAATAGAACATGAAGGCTTTAATTTAACAGAAAATAATTGATTGCAATGTGTTCTTGGATACATTCCAAACAGAAATGTTTGTGTGTCAATCACCAGTTTGGCTGTTTGGACTGAAGAAAAACCTGGAAATGTCAATTTGGGCTCTGTTCTAAATAAAATTCCTGTCACCTGTGAACTGTCTTCTTTCATTTTTCCATACAAAATCTTTACTGTGAGTAGTCCTAGAAAATGTTGAAATTCAGATATTCTTTAGCTATCCCATGAATGTTAAAATGTAGACTGTATTACCAAGAATTTAAATCTTCATTTATGCATGTTACAATAAAAAATACTTTAAAAATTTCAAATATGGATTAAAAATGTGGTAAAAGTTTATTCCATGTTTAGGCTTTGAGAAAAGATGTCCAGAAATGGGTCCCTGATTTAATTAAACTTGATTCATATACATTTGTATTAAAAAAAAAAAAAAGGATGTCAAGCTATTTCCAATCAATACATAACTAAATAACTCAACTAAATCAACATGACTTATGAGGAGTATATTTAACAGATGAGTGAATATCGTGCCTGTCAGTATCAGAGAGTCGAGTTGCTATCTGCAATCTCTTGATTTTACATAACATAAATAAGTCAAACATCAGGAAGTTTCATCTGCACCATTTGTGTATTTGTGCTGTCAGCAGCTCTACTGTAAAAAAAAAACAAAAAAACAGAGGACACATCTGTACTGAGCAAAGTTTATTGGAAAAACATTCAGATTCAGTTTTGTCCATGTAAAAGTACATTTTTTTTCTACCCGATTTTTTTCAATGTTGGTACAAAAGATCAGAGCATGTCTAAGGTGTGATTCCAGAATTTGTTTTGATTGATTTTAATTGATTCAAATATTACACACTCATGAAGTTGGTTGTAGAAAAAACGTTTTTAAAAAAAAAAGTACAAAAAGTTGCCAGTTGCTTGCTTGCTTGCTTGCTGACTATGTTGCAAATGTTGTGCTTGTGTTATGTCGGTGAGGATTCACACCGGCCTCT
Source organism: Labrus mixtus (assembly GCF_963584025.1). Classification (NCBI taxonomy): domain Eukaryota; kingdom Metazoa; phylum Chordata; class Actinopteri; order Labriformes; family Labridae; genus Labrus; species Labrus mixtus. Next base: position 26,319,248 of record NC_083626.1, read on the forward strand.
CCTGCAGCAGGGGGCAGTTGTCGACAGCTCCCCGTCTGTTCAGAAGGTTCCAGAACACCGAGGCTCCGGAGCAGCTGTGAGCCCGGCTGGGCTGCGGGACGGCAGACACGATCATGTCTTCCTTCAGGGGATCGTAGGACTTGAAGCGCCTGTGAAGCAAATCAAAAGATCCAGAAAGGTTATTCAGAATTAATTTTCTTCTTAGATTGCCTGAAGTATTCTATAGCTTTTTATTTTCCACAAAATCCAATGAAGAGACCAACATCAAACTTACACCAATCAGCCGTAACATTATGACCACCTATGCAATCTAATGCAACAGTTTTTCTTTTTTAAGATTGATTTTTTGGCTTTTACGCCTTCATTGGATAAAAAAGTGGATAGAGCAAGAAACTTGAGAGAGAGAGAGAGAGAGAGAGAGTGGGGAATGACATGAAAGGAGCCACAGGTTGGACTTGAACCCTTCTTGGTGGACTTTAGCCTTCATTCATGAGGCACGGCCTAACCCCCAGGCCATCAGTGCTCCCCCAATACAACAATTCTACCACTTTGGCACTGATTCTACATCTTTAGTTTTTGTTGAATGGTCAGAAAGGTGATAAATCTATCTTACATTTATTGTTGAAGTTGTAGTGACTTGGCGGGGAACTAGAGTGCATCAATTGAAAGGTGTTGCTAATATTTTGCTCCGCTCATGTATGTTAATGGAATGGGCAAAAATATCAGGAACAGCCTTGTTTTTGTTGGTTTGGGTTACAGGACATCGACACTCTTATCCCTCAGCGTAATCATTCAGATTGTGCATTTAAAGTAGAAAACTGATGGTTGGTTCTTACTTGTAAGAATATGCCACCACTCCCACAGCGAGAACGAGAAACATGACGCCCAGGACCATGGCGATGGTGCCGGAAGAAGACAGATCTGAAGCTGGGACAACAGAAAAAATGCACCATACTGTCAAACCTAAACAGACAACACATGCTTCCTGTATGTTCGGTGGTTTTTGTTACATACTCATGTCAACGTTGACTTTGGCACTGGTGGCGGCCAAACTGACATCATTAGCCATGGACACGTTGATGCAGTAGACACCAGAGTCGTTGAAGAAGTGACGCAGAACCAGCTGGCAGTCTCCGGAGGGCTCCACCATGTTGCACACGGTGTGAATGGGTTTCAAGCACTGTGCGTCCAGGATCACACTGCACACCTCTTTTGGAAGGCTGGGGGGGAAAAGAAGCTCCAGTGGGTCAAAATACACAAAATAACAAAAGGAAAAAAGGAAAATTATAAATCTGGGATCAAGTGCTGGAGGATTCACCTTCCCTGGCAGGTGACAGTGATATCCAGAACATTTTTGTCTAGGTGAGGTGCGACCATCAAGGCATTGCTCATTTGGACGATCTCTACCTTCTCGATACCCTCTGAAAACAAAAGTCAAAAAAGGGAACGATTGTTATAGACAGTTATTCCAATGATTGATGAACTCCATGAAAGTGAACTCACCACAAACTTCAATGCCGGTGCAGAAGGAGCCGTAGCGATAAATCACACAGTCGTCATCGGCGGGTTTGTCTGCAACATCCCTCTTAGCAACTAAGACCACCTGGGCATGACCCGTCAGGATGAGAGGTCGCTTTACACCTGGTGACAATAAACAACAGAAGGGGATTTTAATATATTTTTTAAAAAAATGACATTTCTATGAAAGCCCCAAGCTGATGTTGTGATAGCAAGTAGGCCTACACTCTGGTTGGTTTCTTTTGCCACCATTTGAATATGTTAGATACTAAGCGCTATCCTCCTCAGCTTGTCAGAACAAATGAGAGTAGTCGCTCACATTAGCTAGAAATATGGCAAGATAGTTTCTTTGCTAAGTTAGTATTTTTTTTGAATGATACATCGGCTAGCAAACAAGCTAACATCTCTTGGAAATATGGCCATACATTATTATTATTATTATTATTCTGTTCTACTGCGGAAAAGATGTTGATTTCCATGTTAAGTTAACAGAAATGAAATCATATTCCAGCTACACGTTTTCTCCAACATGTGACCCGGTTGGATTTGGCTGTTTTCCTGATCCAGTAATGAATAAAAAAGGAGAACTGCCTGCACCATATCCACATGCAAAACTGGATTCAAATGAAGACTCTCAACAAAGTGATTCAATCGAGGCAACCTGCTCTGCTTGCTCTGAACAATGACAAAGATTTACATCACATTTACATGTTAGGAAATCAGCACGTCCTTGTATCTGGTTCATCAGGAAGTCAATCAGCTAGTATCAACTCAGTATCTTGAATGTTATCAGGACATATTGCTGCTGTTTTACATCTTGCCAAGGTTGAACAAGTCACCCTTTTGGAGGTAGAATAATAATGAAAACATTACCTGCTACAAGTCCGGTCTGTGCCTCGCTATCAGCTGGCAGGACTTGGCTGACGGGCGAGGGAGTCTTGGCAACTGGAGGTGCTTCCGGAGCGGGCTGAGCGTTTGAGGCGGTGGAGGCCTCGTCCTCAGTGTTGTCCTCCTCTGTGTCCGAAGGAACCATGTTGACATTCAGACCGGCCGATTTGGTGGTTACCATCAAGGATGAAGCAGACATCAGCGCCGGAGCTTTCACTGTTCACAGGGAAGATTCTGAGTTAGGTTTTTTGCTTTGATGAAATTTACAGATATAGATTGGAAAAAACCTTGTAAATGCTGTTCTACGTTCTGACCATCTTCAGCGTTTGTGTCTCACCTGTGGTGCCCTGATCCGCAGGTGGAGCCGGGGTCTTGGTCGGGCTCTCGATGGGGTCGCAGGCCCTGTCTGGGATCATCGCCTGGATCACCACCTGGGGCTTGAAGTGTCCGATGCTGACGTAGGTGTGGGTGACGGTCAACTCTCTGGATATGAGGGCTCCGCTCTCATCTCCAAAGTCCCAGTTGAAGGTGATGTCTGCGTTGCTAAGGTAACCGCTGGGATCGTGGAGGCTGATGGTGAAGGCGATGGCTCTGTTCTGGATGAATCGCATGTCTCCGGCGACGATGTCGTTCACTTGGTCCAGGGAGACAGCGAAGGGGATTTGATCTGGAGGGGCACAACACTTATTAGGGGTTTGTCTGGATTTACTATCAGGTGCTTACAGGCCTCAACGTACCAGTGATGGAAAACTGGGTGGACGCATATCCCAGAGGAATGAACTTCTCCTTGCTCCTGAAGTGGTAGATAACGATGTCCACGACGTAGGAGCCCAGCGGGATGTCGTCTGTGTTGATGGTCAGGGAGGAGGAGGGGCCGTCTGCTACCTGCCAGTACTGACCTGCAAACAATACGGGGCCATGTGAAGATATATGAAATACACTTTACTGCCTGTTTGCTTCACATATATATGAGTTATAATGAGTTCATATGTATTAATGTTAAATCAGTGGTTCCCAAACTTTCTCCGCAGGTCTCCCCTTAGGCAAATTAATATATTTTCAAGATGCCCCCCACCCCTCACCATACACATCCAATGTCTACAATCATCGGCTTCTTGATCTGACACTTTGCTAATATAATAAAGCTGAAGCCTCATAGGTCAAGATATAAAAGGTTTCAAAATGTAATGCCTTAAATTCTTTCTTTCATCTTTGCCGTAATCTGATCATATGATAAGGCTCATTTTTAATCCAGGGTCATATTTCATGCCCTGGCACAAGCCCTTAATAAACCTTTTGACCTTCAAAGAAAAGATAATTGAGGTATTTTATCAGGGTTTTCAGCTCCACTTACCCCAGGTCTTCCAGACAAACACGTAGGCTGGCTTCTTGTCCTTCTTAATCGGGGTTCCATTGGGGAAAACGGCCTCCCAGTCCACGTTGGGGGCTGGGTATACTGGCTCAGACTCGTGGTGCTTTGTTCCTGAAGCATGAGACGGAGAAGTGTGACTGTTAGAGGCTGTGACGAAGAGATTTGGACAAAACTAATGAGAGTCTATACAACCATGCAGGCAGTGACTCTGCAGCTATATTCAGGTGATTTAGGCAACGTTTAGTCTCTAATGGCCAGCAGGGGGCGACCCAAATGTTTGCGGAATATTAGGTAGATTAGGTAGAAACCTATGACAAAATTAACTTTTGTTGTTGTTCTTAGATGTCGTTGATTTTGCCATTTGTAGTCAAATTTCTGTTTTCAGTGATTTTTCTGTGTAGTTATAAGCCATTTTTATGCATCCAAGTTTAAACCATTCAACATGTCGATATCATACATATCCAATAGCCAATGGGTGACTTTATTGCAACAACCACTACTTTTTATGTGGTCATTTCATTGAGCTTAAAGCTAAAGTTAATATTTGCTAACATGCTAGCAATGACAATGCAAAACCATCGCAAATTTGCAGGAGGTTTACCGTCTTGTTTTAAAAAGCAATCGTTGCTTTAAAAAAACTAAATTGCAACTGAGGCTGATGAGGAAGTCTTTGGGTTACATTTTGACCTGGTGATGGTGCTAGTTGGAAACCAAACAGGAGATCAAAACAAAAACATCAGGATTCAACCTGAAGGAAACATGAATCACTATGTACCACACTTCATTTAACTTCCTCCTGTAGCTGCTGAGACATTTCACCAAATTACTAAAATAAAGGGCTAATAATGGCGCGCTAATGTTTTTTATCGTCTGGGGTCCAAGAATCTCTGCACCAACTTTCATGCCAATATATCCAATAATTGTTGAGATATTTCAGGGGAAAACAATTGGCATCCACCAATGACACTACTATGGCTTAAAATGTGTGTTATAGCATCGTGTTTGAGTTTGTGTTTGAGTTTGTGTTTGAGTTTGTGTTTGTGTTTGTGTTTGTGTTTGTGTTTGTGTTTGTGTTTGTGTTTGTGTTTGTGTTTGTTTGTGTTTGAGTTTGTGTTTGTTTGTGTCCGCAGTGTGTTACCGTTGACAACGCAGTCTTCAGCCCAAACAACGTCTCCATCTGGCATGACCTTCTGGTTCTTCGGGAACTCCAGCTCAATGGTGAAGGTAACTTTGGCTCCAGTCAGCGTTGGTGAATCGTTGCCCACATTGAAAGTCACTCTGCCACCTAAAAGAAGAAGACAGAAAAAAAAGTCAGAAAAGTTAATGCTTAAATTGACGATTTTGCCATTTTCAGGGTGTAAAAAAAGATGATGGCTCAGAGGTTTAAGAAGAGCATATCATGATGAAATCCAAAAACAAAAAAAATAAAAAACTCTCAATAAGCTAAATCCTGTCCTCCAAAAAATGTCCCAAAAACGACTTTGCGTAGAATAAACTGATGAGATACGATTCCTTTATTAATTTGCAAACAATGCATCAACAGGTGTACCTTTCCAGGCCTCTTTGTATCGTGCGTCTCCTTCTTTCCAGACCGGGTACATCTTATTGTTCCATGATGGGTAGCGGGTGAAACGGTTTTTGGGCTCTGAAAACACAAAGTTGATCAAAATTGTATTCAAAACACTTTGTCAAGATACACTTATTTTTCAGCAGTGTGTTATGTAGAAGTTGAAATTCCCAATAGTTTTCCAGAAACCTCTAAAAGTTTCCTCCAAAGAACTGCAACATGTAGCTCTACTTGTTAATCTTGGAGACTTTAGGGCAGAGTATGAAGATTAAGATGATTATATAAAAGTGTTATGAGAGCAAATAATCAGTTCAACATTTGTGCAAAGCTTCTTGATTCTGATTTAATTTGTTGCAAACTGCATTTTTCTTTCCAAGAAACTACAACAAAGGCACATGAGGTCTGCTGACAAAAAACGATTTGTCCTGCGGGGGGGCTGCAGGACAAATCGGTCCGGGGGGGGGGCAGGGTCTTCTCCATTCCCGCTCCCACCCTCTGGAACTCTCTCCCAAAAAACATCAGCGACTCCCCCACACTCACTTCCTTCAAGAAATCCCTAAAAACTCACCTCTTCAACATCGTCTACAACCACTATCTCTCATCCTCCTTCCTTTCCATGACTTCTTCGATGTATTGTTTTGTTTTGTTTGTTGTTGTTATTCCTTGTTAAAGCATCTTTGAGTGTTCAGAAAAGCGCTACATAAGTCTAATTATTATTTTTTACAAAATAAGGTGTGAAAACTGTCCAGCTGAACATTTTATTTCAAAACATTCATTTAATCTCTGTGTTTAACATTTACCCAAATCAAACTCATTATATTTCACATTTTCAAACATGTATTTAATACTCTGATGATTTAAGATGCCCGACCAGAGCCCAAATCACTGCCAGTGTACCTCTCTCATCCCTCCAATCCCTCTCATGTGATGTTCAGCTGAGCGTTTTGCATGAGTCAGTCACAGATTAACTGTCACAGGGCTGCATCGGGGTTTACACAACACGCTGGTTTATCAGATAAATCTTTTGATTGCAGCTTGATTTATACTAATTAAGCTTTTCTTCTTCTCTCCTTTGCATCGTTTTAACATCTTGATGCTGCAGAAAAAGTGAACGGAGAATTATAAACACAAATCCCTGCAAAGTCAGTCTTTTTGCAAGTTTCATATACATGCAAACATATTTCTATATCATCCCGCTCCCCTGCATGTTCAAGGTTAAGTTTGCATCCTTTAAGAATGTGTAAAAAGATGCTGATTAGGTTGTTGTAGAAATCCCTCTCCATCCAAAATGGCCTTGAGGAGAATCCTTCTGAAAGATTTTCATGTGCGGCGACTTCTACACATTTTCCTCCTCATCATCCATGACCTCCTTCATCGTGTCTTACCTCCTCTGTGTCATGTGCTAATGTGATTAAAACAGGCTTTAAAAAAAAAGAGGTGAACTTGTTCTTTAACTTGAAAATCTGAAGGATTGAGATACATAACCCGGTTTCTTCTCAAAGGTCACATCACACCTTGAGTTCATGCGTGGTTGACCAAAGAGGTCATGGGAAGAAGAAAAAAAACCCTTCAAACTGTCTAGACTCAGATCCTGAAGACCAGAACATGTGATGATCTTTATGAGAACAACTGGGTCAACATATCTTAAATTAAAAAAAATACTTTATTTTATCGTTCGTATTTATGTGAGCTAAGGTAAAGGTAGCCTCACTCACACATCTATACAAACAATCACTGAAACATGAGACCTTATAATGAATAGAGGATCATTTAAACTATGTTATGAAGGTTTACTAAGTTACTCGAGGAGTTCCTTAGATAATGCTTTTATTCCTAATCAAGGCGTTATCTTTAATCTCTTTGACCTCTTATCTCCCTGATCTTTGATCCTTTCATGGTTTTTTATCGGCTTCCTTCGTTTGAATCTTTTGGTGGTTTTTACTTTCCTTTTTTTCTTTGATTCCTTACTTCTTTTAAATTGTTTTATTTCCTTTTTATTTCTTTAACTGGAACTCCGTCTGTATAATCTGTCAGTATTTTGCCTCTTATTATGAATCATTGTCTTCCTCACATTTCTCTATTTTACTTTTGGTTTGTAAAGAACTTTGTAACCATGTTTTGAAAAGTGCTATAACAAACTTTGAGACTTTCTCCTGAAGCCTCTCAGTGTCACCAGGCTTTACATTAACTCACATGATGTGGATTATTTTGGCTCCATTTTCTTAATCCATGATCATGAGCACATTCCCCCTCCTGACAAACACTGTACGGCTCTTTTCATCTTAAACAAGCCGATATATTTCATATCTTTAAATAACAGATTTCTCTTTCTGTTTAATTCTTGACTTTGTAGTCCTTTGATTTGATGTTTCTCCTTCCTCTCACTCCTCATTTTGTTGTCGTTCCTCATCGTCCTTATCTGGAAAATCCTGTAAATTCAGCTTCTTATTTCCGTAATTTCCCGGAGGTGGAAAGTAAATTGCCTGAAGTAAATATTCAGCGTTTGGCTGAATGGTACTTAACTTTAGGCTAGTTCTTTTATTTTGAGAAATCTGCCTTTATTTGTCATATTTCATGGTCCAGATGAGAAGAAGGAACATGACGTTTTAAAGTAGTTTTTAAAATCTGTAATTTGACTTTTACTTAAGTAGGTTTTGTTTTAAGTATTGTACTTTGCTACATTTTTAAATCACATCTGTTACTGAGTGAAAGTACTTTTACTTGAGTAGAATATTTTAGTACTCTTTCCGCCTCTGCCTAAACATGAACTCAGTGATATTATGGGATATAAAGATTTGTTTTCTTGTGCGTTCAGAGTTTTGAAAACACCTCAGTAACTATCCAAGAGACTTCCTGTGAGTATTTCTGTTTCATGCCACATTTTACAATTTGTATAAAAATATTAAACCTTTTTAGTCTCTCTATTTATCCAACAGCTTAAGTCAAAAGTTTGTAGTTAGATGAAGCTTTCACAAAACAAAGCATCGTCTAATAAAAGGTAAAGCTTGTTAAAGCAGTTTTAAATTTGCTCTACATCCACAAACTGCATCAGTAAAATGCTTCTTTCACAATAATGCATCACTAGTGAGAATCCATCCAATACATCATCATCCTACATTTGATGAACCTGCACTATTTAAGTTTGATTTGAAGGGGCGTCGGTGGTGCAGTGGTTAGTGCGGGAGCCTGTAGTCCTCCAAGCTGGCGACCCGGGTTCAAATCCAACCTGTAGCTCCCTTCCACTCTCTCTCTCTCCCTGATTTCTGACTCTATCCACTGTCCTATCTCTCTAATAAAGCCCCAAAATGAAAACCTTTAAATGTAATTGAACCATATCTACGTTAATAACTCTGTTTGAATGTAAGACTTTAACTTTTAACAAAGTTTTTCTGTTGCCAGTTTTCTTTTTTTCCTTCAGTTTAGGATCTGAGTACTTCATGCACCACGGTTTGAACGACTTCTTGTCCAGATTTTTGTCTTTTTCTCATCAGTCAAAATGTGCTCTAAATGTTGCATAAAGGATCCGCTCGCCGCTCTCTCTGACCTCTGTAATACTCTGTCAGCATCCATTAAAATAGCAAACGTTCAGTCACGTCTGAAGCTGCGGCCTCTGTAGACACAGATAAACTAAAAGTTCAGATCAGAAATGCAGCGTGTCTACTTACTTGCTGCCGTCTGTGAAGCTGCAGCCAGCAACACCAAAAGCACAAGAGACGTCCACATTGTTAATGCCCCTTCTTCTTTAAGAAAAAATCCCTTTTGTGAGCACAGGGGAACAGAAAACCAGCTTTATAAACTCCCCGACGTTTGACCTCACAAGTGTGCATGAGGCTTGAAAACGCCCCCCTGCACGGCCCTGCAGACAGAACCCTCCTTCACTGAGATTTAGGGGGGCTCCGGGAATAATTGTAATTTGTGTATTTACAGCAGGAGCATGCCTCGAGGATTACAGTCACACATACAGTAGACAAAGCACTTCATAGTCACATAAGATATGCAAAAAAAAAAAAACTCCACATGTTCTTCTTGCAAAGTAACAGAAAGGAATCACGAGAAGAGCTCGAGTGTGCATTAATCGGACAAAAGAAATAAATTATCCTGTAAGTGTGAACTGTATTAAGCTTTTATTAAGTATTCATTTAGTCAGGGGAAGAAATAACAAGTGCATTCACCCAAGAAGTGCAATTTAAGACCATTTGCAACACTTGATTAATTAACCTGAGAGGGGGAAAACCATCGGCTGTTAATGTTTCAGATAAAAAAAACATCAACATATAAGTTTAAATAAATATGACAATGTGGGTGTCATGAATTAAAGCTTCTTTAAGGAGTTTATAACTGTCTCATTTTAATATCGATGTGACCCACAAACGCAAATAAGATCAGCTAAAACATGACTACATGTATGTCGTTCACTTAATGCCTGTCACAGCTGACACGGGGTCAGATTAGAGGACAAAGCCATTCACAGTATGCAAACAAAAGAGCCTTTATTTACATCCACAGCACATATTACACAATGATTCTGACAATACATGCACATATAGTTAAATGCACATAATGTAAAGAAGCAGGGGGCGGGAGGGGTGTTTAGAGATCATTAATGTGCAGACCGTGATTGGCCAACACATCAGATATTGAACACAGACGTCGACATGTGAAACGTCAAATTAAAATGTCCTCAAAGATATATTATAACGATCATGACTTGTTGAGTTAAGGACGCCGCAGGCCCATTATGCACGTCATAATTCTTAATTTCACTGAAACAGCACGTTGAAGAAAAGGAATATTTAGTGAAACTTTTCTTTATTTTCTGAAGATTTATTTTTGGGCTTTTCATGCCTTCAGTTAGATACAGGACTGTGGATAGAGTTAAGGAGAGAGAGAGAGTGAGGAATGACCTGCAGGAAGGGAGCCACAGGTCGGATTTGAACCTAAGCCGCCCATTCAAGGACAACAGCCTCTGTACATGGGGTGTGCAAACTAACCACTAGGCCACTGGCAGCCCCTCGAATCCACATTTAATGGAACTTATCACCACATGTGACGTTTCGGGCCGTTCATCAGACATGATGCTGTTACAGGTAAAAGTCCTGCAGACAAATCTTTACTGAAGTCGTTCATTAGAAGTACGATACTGAATGTGTCTCACTGAGGCATTATGACTTGTACTTCAAAAAAATGTGTACTTCTTCCAGCACCATCCATCCATTATCTATTCCGCTTTTCCTGTTCGTGGCCGTGGGGGGGCTGGAGATGATTCCTACCTGCCATTGGGCGAGAGGCAGGGGTACACCCTGGACTGGTCGCCTGTCAATCACAGGGCTGACATATAGAGACAGACAACCAGTCAAATTCACCGCTATGGGCAATTTAGAGTCAGCAGTTAACCTAACGAGCACGTCTCTGGACTGTGGGAGGAAGCCGGAGTACCCGGAGAGAACCCACACCTGCACAGGGAGAACATGCAGACTCCACACAGAGAGGCTCCTGTCCTTTCGGGGATTCACTGGGAGGCAACAGCGCTGACAACTTGCATCCTTCTTCCAACACAAAAATGTATTTCCTGACCTATGAGGAGAATTACAAGATTATTAAAGTGCTGTGTTATCAATGAAACTCTTGCATTTATACTTTAGTAGAAATTAACAGGAAATGCCAGGAAACCTTCAGACACAGAACGGTCATCTCTCTCTCTCGCCCTCTCTCTCTCTCTCTCTCTCTCGCTCTCTCTCTCTCTCTCTCTCTGGTTCCTGACTCTGTCCACTGTCCTGTCTCTAAATAAAACCATAGAAAGCCCCAAAAATAAACCTTTAAAAGAAAAGAGCGGGTTGAAATAATCAATGCTTGACTCCGCTCCTGTATTTCGTAGCAAACCTGTCGATGCCTAATATCATTTAAATATGGAAATATACTAACCCTGCCAGTATACAGGTGTACAAATGTTTATAAGGAAACAGTTAAATAATTTAATATAATACACAATAAAGTCAGGTGTCGATGTCATTAAGATTAAGATTTACTTTTATTGATTTTTATTTTAATTTCAGTTTTTACACTCTGTAAGTCATGAACACACACATGCAGAAACAGGATCCTGTGGACATGCACTAATGGAGAGATGTCAGAGTGACGGAGCGGCCCACAGCGGGCGCTCCTGAGCTGATGGTGGGGAGGAGGTTTGGTGCCTTGCTCAAGGGCACCTCGGCAGTGCTCAGGAGGTGATCTGGCACCTCTCCAGCTACCAGTCATGCTTTGCTTCCTGTCAGCACCTGCTGTGTGTCTGATCGGACTTAAAGCTGTTTGTTTGCACTTCATTGATTGTGTTTTATTTGCTCTCTGGTGTTCGTCGCTTTGGATTAAAGTGTCTGATAAATGAATTGTAGTAAAAAAAAAAAAGTGACAGGTTATGTGTAAATAACTTGATGATATTTTAATCCTCTGTGATTATAATAAAAAATAAAAATGTGTAAAAATGTTTTTTTAAAGATATAAAACAATAGAATCTTTTCTCGATCATGAGGGTGATGTTGAGTTTGGAGTCGTTTCCTCAAAGCATGTGCTCTCAGATACAATATGAGTCGTTACTGAAAGCTCTGCTTCGGTCATCTGACCCATTTTTGGCAGCACGTCTAATTATTCGTGACTTGGAACGGATTTACTCAGAAATTGATGCCGTTACTGATGAAAATCTCTCTTTGAGTCAATCTGCATCATGAAAAACAGATTTTTATTCGTCTCAGGAAAGTTACCTCTAAATGGTCGTGCTGAATTTGTTGCTGTAATAATGACAGAAACACTAAAACTGTAAATAAGAGTTTTGTCGTTATCAGGGGTCACTCAGGCTGCCAGGAGAGGCCGTGAAAAAAAGGTAGGAATGCAACGATAATGAGGATTATTGAAACGCTTGTGACTCCCTAAATTCATCCGGCTTTGTCCTTGTACCCCGAGAACTATGAAGTGACTTTGTTAAAACATTTTTTGTCTTCTTATCATATGCCGAAATGTGACACTAGTTAAACCTCTTTCTTTTTTTTTTAAACAATGTCAGCATTCACAGCAAATCCCCCTTAAAACCTGTTTCATCTTGTGGTCACCGTGGACCCTTTCACTCCTTTCAGACCTCCACACGAGTGAACAACAGAGAAAGTAGAAGTGTAAGCATCGAAGTAAAACGACTGCAAACTACAGTTTAACAAAAAAAAGACTGATGCAGCAAAAAATGTCGGAATAAACCAGATTTTAAAAAGAAAGCAAACACAGCCATAAAAATCAATAAATACATTTAATCAAATTATTGGAGTGTTGCTAAGAGTTAGTTAAGATGTTTGCTGCAATGCTCACATCTCATTAACCACGTTTTATATGAAAACAAAAAAGACTGGCGACTGATAGCTTAGCTTAGCATAAACACAGGATGCTAAGCTAGCCCAGCTCTGTAAATGTACCAAACATAAAATTGACTAGTTACTAATTTAAAAGTAGAGGTTTAACAAAACGGTAGGCTAACCATACCCCTTTAGTTTTGAGTTTATTTAAACAGAATAATATTTTATTAATTGTTTAATTTTGCTTTCTGGATGGAAAGCTAAGATACTGTTACGTTGTTCTGGATGCTAATCGTGTTTATAAATGCAGCTAATTCGACAATATCTACATTTATTTCCCAAGTTGATCAGTTACTTAAAAGACAGTTGTTAAAATCTGAAGTAAAGGGTCTTATTTAAAGATAAAACAAGATATTTGATGTTTATCAGATTTTGTTAGACAACAGCTAGCGTTAGCATTAAACCACCTCCTCGCGTACCTTGCCATTTATAAATGTTACATGACAACAGAGGAAAAACTTCCTTTAATAGACAGAAACCTCGAGCAGAACCAGGGGGTTTGAAAAGAGTGATACAGGAAGATACAAGAAGAAGAAGGATAGAGGCCTGGGTTCCAATCCAACCTCTGCCTCCTTTCCCGCATTTAATTCCCCCCTCTCTCTCTCTCTCCTTGATTTCTGACTACACTGTCATATCTCTAAATAAAGGCATTTAAAAATAACCCAATAATATATATATTTTTTTTTTAAGTAAACTATATTAACAGCTCTATTGTCTGTGTGTACAGAGATAAGTATTGCAGATGATGTTGCAGTCATACACAGATGGTTAGACTGAATTGTTCATGGTGATTTAGAGCTCTCTTCCAGTCACAACAGCTCACAGGAAGTGTGTTTGCACATTGACGTATACCTCACCCAGCAGGTTACACAAGTTTCTGGTCGTTGTTCATCAAGTTCAAATAACTTTTGCGTGTTTGTGATGAGAGGGAAGTAATCGTCTCTGATGTCCTGGTACCGTGGACAGGTGGTTAAAAAGTGCAGCTCTGTTTCTACCATAGACTGTAAAAATAATAAAAAAAATAAATATATATATTTATTATATTTATTTACAGTCTAAAATAATTAATTACAAAATTTTAAAAAATATTTAAAAAATATATATACGGTATATATTTATTATATTTATTTTTAAATTATTTTTACAGTCTAAAATAATTAATAATAAATATATATATGTATATATATTTATTATATTTATTTTTCAATTATTTTTACAGTCTATGGTAGAAACAGAGCTGCACTTTTTAACCAGAAGTCCACGGTCCAAAAATTCTACCTCCTGTTGGGTGCAGTGTGTCGCTCTTTCCTCCTGCAGTTCCTTAAAGTGTCCACCGGGCGGCGCTGTGAAATAACTTCATTCAGCAGTGGAGATCCGTTACCCTTTGATTACCGGAAGTGATTACAACGACGACGAAAGATGGCCGAAGTAATAGAGCTACAGAAACTGAAGGTTTGTGGTTCCTTAAATATGCTTTTAATTCGCACATTTAGACGCACTTACGAGTAAAAATAACTTAGCAACGGTCGTTATGGTTACCGCCAAAGCGCAGAGCAGGTGAACGGATAACTGAACGGTTTGATTGATGAAATGTGTCCGCCGGGTGTGAAGCTCCGGGTGTTCACGTTGTTCATTCAACGGAGATAAAAAAGAGATTTAAAGTTAAAATACTAACTTTAGGATAAAATACGGTTCAGTTTGATCTCTAAAAGAAGCTCATACTGTTTGGTACAGTGTGTTTTATTTGTTTTAGCCACACCTGTTTGACCTACATCCTCCTTAAAACTCATGTTAGCGCCGAAACAAACACACCGGGAATTTAATTTAATTTATCCACTTCCGGATTTTAATATATTTAGAGAAGCTTCTCTTTGCAAATAAAATGTTTATTTACGTTGTACTTTTTTTTCCAACCCATAAGACCACATCATCAATCATAAAAAAGCACAATAAAATATAAATACAGGACACAATCGAATCGAATATTTTTATTTTATTTACCATTTTATTTTTATTTTATTTACCATTTTATTTTATTTACCATTTTATTTTATTTGCCATTTTATTTTTATTTGCCATTTTATTTTATTTGCCATTTTATTTTATTTTATTTACCATTTTATTGTATTTACCATTTTATTTTATTTGCCATTTTATTTTTATTTTATTTACCATTTTATTTTATTTACCATTTTATTTTATTTTATTTACCTATTTATTTTATTTTATTTACCGTTTTATTTTATTTACCATTTCATTTTATTTACCATTTTGTTTTGTACCTTTTGCACAATTTAGAATTTTATTTTATCTTATTTTACCTTATTTTGGTTGTATTGCACCGTGGGACGGAGACAAACGCAATTTCGATTCCACTGTATGTCTGGCATATTTTGAAATTGACAATAAAGTTGACTTTGACTTTGATAAAGTCAGTACAGTTCAAAGTTTGTCAGTAGTTAAAATACAAAGAGGCTGCTGTGATTTTATTTATTCTAAAATGTGAGCGGCATCTTCAGGCTGATGGAAAAAAAACTCTGATGCTGATGGTTGTGAACTGTGAATAATCCACAGACCTCCCTTGGACTACTTTGTATTGACAAAGTTTGTGTCAATTAATTTATTAGCAAGGAAAGGTCTGTGCTTTTGTAGTAAAAGTTTCTGTCTCTCTTGTTGTTTCAGCTTGCCGAGCTGAGGCAGGAGTGCGAGGCCCGAGGTCTGGACACCAAGGGAAACAAAGGAGAACTCATCGCCCGGCTGCAGGCCTATCTGGAAGAGCATGGTGAGGCGATACACTCCACAATAGCCAAATTACTCCTGTCTCTACAATCAGTTCTGATAAAAGATGCTGCTAGCTCGCCTTGTTTGTGTTTTCATGCCTTGTTTGAATTCTCCTCATTCCACCACAGAAGAAGACGTGGATGTTGATGATGTTCTGGCAGAGGACACAGAGGTAATGTTTCATTTTTTGTGTTTACAATATCTACTTTGTCTTCAGTCTCGGCTCTCATCACAGCAAACCACAAAGAAGAACTAAATGTTTACGTTTTTCCTTTCAGGACTTCACAAAAGTTGAGAGTGCCAACAACGTGAAAGTCATCAAGGATTCTGAGGAGTCTGAGAGCGAGCCGTGAGTTCATTGTTGTACAGTTCGCACGCTATTTTAACAAACCCTAAATAACACGAGTTCGCTTTGGGGCGTCTGATTGGCTCAAATGTCAAAGTAGAAAAGAAGCCTGGCTAGCAGTTTCCCCCTGCGTATGCTGAGCTAAACATTTTATTTGCACTCATATGCATGCTCTTCTTCTTTTTACTGCTGCAAAACTTGAATATCTGCCAATCTTAAGTTTATTTCCCTAAATGTCATCCTGTTTGTTTATTTAATTTGGGGGAAGTATCATCCTCCTTGAGGCCAAGACTTTGCCGCTTATTTGTTACCACTTGGTGTGTTACAGACGTCACCAGATTCGGTGATGAAATGTCCCACATTGATTATTACAGGTATTTAATCCATGTGAACATATTTTTCTTTCAGACCTGAAGAGAAGAAGGTGGTGAAAATAACGCCTCCATCAACTGCCACTGAAGTACGTATAACTCGTCTGCATACACTCATAAATCATCAAAAGCTCCTAATCATGTGCTCTGAGGTTTAATTCAAACTTCTGTTAAACAGAGACTACAGCAGAGAGCTCAACGATTCAACCTACCAGCAACAGCTGAGAGCAAAAAGGCCATACGCGCTGCAAGGTGAGACTTTATGATTTACCACCCATCTCCTCTAAGTGACAGTTTTCTGTAGGAAACCATTTTAAAAAGTCGCACCAACATGTGGAGAATAACAACATGAGGTTAGCATTTTATTTAAGAAACTCAGCCGGACTTGTTCAAGAGAAGCACAGAAATAATTCACCCCCTCCTCTGGGTGAGAGTCGAGAATAAAAGTGTGAAACAAACCACGGCTCAAAGGAAAAAAAAAACTCATACCTTTATTGGGACTTCTTAAATTCCAGTTTAAAGCACGTTGATTCCAGTAAACACATGGGAAACATGTTATTGAGAGTTTACACTGAAAAGGAAAGAAAACATAAAACATTCAGTAAATTAAATTTTAGTCTCTTCAGTATTTACAGAAAGCATGTGTGTTTTTATTTTTTATTTGTTTGCCCATGTTCAATTCAGTTAAAACCTTTATGACAGAGTCGAGATAGAAAGACAGCACCTTGCACACAAACACATTTTGTACTTTCTTTACTTTTAATTTGTAGCTTTTTTAAATGTTTAAACTGAACAGAATAAAATGAGAAATTGTATTTAGAGTTTGTGATTATTTCAAAGTTGATGTTGAACTAATGAAGCCCCTTTTCATCCTCAGGTTTGGCTCATCCGATGAGTCCACTCCGTCCTCAGGTCTGTTCTCACTTTGATCAACTCGTACTCAACTCATTGTTCTTCTTTTCAAAACTACATAAATGTCAATATGTTGAAAACTCATGTGAAAATGATTTTGTCCCCTGAAATAAATCACTCCTGTCCTTTGACGTCAGGTCGTAAACAGATTCTGAAAACAAAAATCTGGATGACAAATCATCAAAAAAACATTTATACTTATTCTCAAATGACGGGCAGGAGACCTTTGAACCTTTGGGGCTTTTTTATGAAGTCGTAAAAAAAATGTCCAGAAATGTTCATGGTGAGCTGCATGTGTGAACGCAAACGGCGATATTTTCAACCCGACTCTACCCCATTTTACCAATCTCTTCAAGATTTAGTGTTTCACTTATACTCCTTTTTAAATAAAGTTTTTAAAAAAAATCTGAGCTCTAGTTTTTAAATTGATATTTTTGTGCATAATGTTTTTTAAATTTAATTTGAAAGACCTTTCGCTCTCAAAAGGTCAAAGGTGTGTTTTCTACCAGCTGCCTCTAACACTTTAATCCCTCTGTGGTCCAAACAGGTCCCGTCGCCAACAGTAAATCTGCTCCTGTAAGTCTTTGCCCTCTTAGTTTATTCATCTTCCTGACTGAAGTCCTCATTACTCTGCGTACAGCTTCATGACAGTGATCGATTGTTTTCTGTTCCATGAAGGTGAATGTTGATCAGCTGAAGAAGAGAGCAGAACGATTTGGCATGAGCGTCTCAGCCGTTTCACAGAAGGTAACCTTTTTTCTTACACTTATAAAATTCATGTTGTGGGACGCCGGTGGTCAAGCGGTTAGTTTGCACTCCCCATGTACAGAGAATACATAACTCATAGGGGGCAGCCCGGGTTCGAGTCTGAAATGTGGCTCCTTCGCTGTGTGAAGAGGTGAAAAAGCTCCAGCCACTCTCGTAGTTTGAAGATCGACTTTATTAACAAATTAGAGCGATGCGTCCATCAGGGTCATTTGGATGACGGTCTAAATGAGTGACGCCCCCTCCAAGCATATTTAGTTAATTTCAGATGAACCTGATGAAGGCCACAAGCTGAAATGCGTTGGTCTAATGTGTTAATAAAGTTGATCTTCATACTACGAGTGTTGCTGGAGATTTTTCACCTCTTCATGCTCCTTGGTAGTCGGGGAAGTCGTGCCAGGAAATCCCACTCTGCTCCTTTGCCGTTTGTCATTCCCCAATCCCCTGCTTTCTGATTTTAGACTCTATCCACTGTCCTCTCTGATAAAGGTGTGAAAAGCCCCACAAATAAAACATTTATATTAAAAAAAAGAGAGATTCATGTTGTGCACTTTGCACCCTTATGTTAGTTTTCTGCCTGGATCTTTGTCTCTGCCCCTTTTTGAGTCTAATTTTGGCATCACTGTGACACTGACGTGTTGTCGTTGTTTCAGATCGAGGATGATGAAAAGCTGAAAAAGAGGAAGGAGAGGTTTGGAGCCGCAACAACTCCAGCTGCAGCCGGAGCTCCTGATGTCGAGGTGGGTTTATTCCCCGTAGCTTATAGAGATGGGGGGGAAAAAAATTATGTAAAAATTGAGATTCTTATCTTCTGAGATTTTAAATCGATTCATTAGTTCCAAAAATCTGTTTGTGTTTTTGCTAAATGATTCACACCCTGCTAAATGCTAAAGCTAGATCTTTAACTCAGTAGAATACCAAATGGAGCAATAAAAAATTCAGCCAGTCTCACAGATGACTGGAGTAGATCTTCGAGTATGTCCTAATTCAATAATAGACTTTGAATCACGAATCCAGAATCATTTTGAATTTAAAATAGATTCTGAATCGAGTCGTGACCCCAAGAAGTGAAATTTAATCGAATCATTTATAGCCCACAGTGCTTTTAGCTGCTTATAAATATCTTTACTGTCCCGTTTAGTTCACTCTTATTCCTGTTAATATTTATCTTGTGTATTCTGTTTCCATTTCATGTTGTACTACCTAACGCTCGACGTTCCCCTCTGGAGATCCAACAGTATTATCTCATCTTAAATGTTTTTATGTGTTTGTGTCTTTCTCCGCAGGCGAAGAAACTGAAGCGTGCCGAGAGATTTGGAAATGTTTGAATGAAGTTTCAGGGTCTTTTTTTTTTTCCTTCTTCTTTTTTGTTGTTGTTTTTTTTGTAAAGCGTTTTTATGGCTGCACAACAGACGTTCCCGAAGACTTCACGACATGTCACTTATTTGTACTAACTGTAAATCAAAGGTACAATTAAACACAAAGACGAATAGATGGTGTGTCCGATCATTTGAACAGCTTTTAGAAAAAGGTGTAAATTAGACGATCCCTGCTAAAGCATCTTATTCATCAGTGAATGGAGCTTTGTTTTCCAGATCCTCTGTAGCCTCCGAAGCATGTTTAGTTAAGTTTTTATTTCTGTCACTTCTTTGTTGTTCTTTCCTAAACGTAGTCTTCATCACATCAAAGCTGCAGTCAGTCAGTCGTACGTCAAACAGCTGCTGCTTCACGGGAAAAAAAAACCTTCTGTTTCGTCCCCGCTGATTAACGTCTGTGTCATCTGAGGAGAAAATAAAACTTCAAACCACCTGAAATAACCCGAATCAGACAGAAGATGAAAAGCTTAGGTGATGGTTCTGCTTCCTTTGAGTGCGTAACTTTGAATAGACTGTTAAATAACGAAGCAGTGAAGCAGTGGATCGCTTGTTTTCAGGGAAGAGTCATTAATGTTTAATCCGCTCTGATCTTAACGCAGCATCTAAAAAAAGTCCTCATCATCAAACGTACAGTCAGGAGAAGTGAAACTTTGGGCCGTGGAAACAGAAAATGTGTAATAAATCAGAATAATGGCCGAGTAATAAACCTTCTAGATTAAACTGGATTAAAATGTCTTAGAGTTTGAAGAGAGGAGTCCATTTTGTATTTCAGTTTTTTTGATTTAACGATATTAAACTTTTTGTTTTTACGATCTCTGGTTGAATGGTTTGAGCTTGCGTGTGTTTAATTGTACTGTTGGTGGTCAGACGGCCTGTTCTTCTCTTTTAAGTGCATCATTCGAACACCGCTTCAGTTTTCAATCCATTTTATAACCTTTTTGTGATTTAAATAATAAATTGTTTTCAAATTTTTCATATCTGCATTGTCTTATTTTCTTCTTTTTTTTACAGTCGATCATTGTGATGTCGGCTTGAGAAAACAAGTCGAACTTTTAACTTCTGCTTGATTCAGTCGGTGACGATGCTCTGACGCAACAAACATTTGAATTTTAAAACTTTAATGGAGGTCAATTTTTATTAAAAGTGTTGGAACTTTCTTCCAGGATTATTGCAAGAATATTGAATTCATGATTGAAGATATGAAGTCTTTAGAGCTTTGACGTTAAACTCTTTAAAGACTCCTATCAAGAACAAAAATAATATTTTTAAAATGACACAACTTTATTTATATAGCACTTTAAAAATTAAAGCTTCATATAGTGCTTTGACAAACAAAAGGCAGACACTAACTTATTAAGAATCAATAGCCAGGTCCAACAGAGAGAAGTCTACACAATTCAAAATAAAGGCAGAATAGAAAATACAAAAGACAAAGAGTAAATGCAAATGGAGGATTAAAATAGAAACAACAGGTCTGAAAATGGCATGAAAGTAAAATAAATGCAACTGAAGAAGTGAATCTAAGAATAAAAGCAGAAAAAAAAGACTAAGATTTACAAATTATAAGACGACGACATCACATCACAGAAAATAAAAACAAAATAAAGGTAAAAACAGATGAATAAAAGAGAAATTAGTAAAAAGCAATGAAGGACGGTTAGAGCAGGACATCAGACGAATGAGTAGTAATAGATAAAAAAGATTAATGAATTAAAAACCAATGAAGGGAGGATTAAACATTTTTTCGTCCTGGAGACCTCTGGTGGTGTACGGTGGGAAAAGAGGGTCAAACAAGTTCATCCGGCTTCATCAGGCAGCAACATTTACTGCCCTTCGTTCATGTTTGTACTTGAAGGTGCGTTTAGGGACATTTTCCAGAGGGAAACCCATCATTCCGATTATTTTGAGAACAGTCATATGTCGGTGTTATGACGAGAAATGCATCCCTGTCGACAATCACAACAACTGACAAAGCTAAAACACTTTGCAGGACAAATTATGGCAGACACAATTTCTACACTGCTACACAAATTTTGCCTCAACCACAGACACTTCAGAGTCAAACACAATTTGCAGGCCATATTTACGCATGCTAATGAAAATGCGTATTCCTCTATGTGGAAATACTGTTGTATAATCTACCACTATTTTGTTTTTAATTGTAATCATTTAATCCTCACGGTTCTTTTATTTTATTATCATTTTGTAAAGCACTTTGTTACCCTGTGCTTTACATGTAAAGTTTATTATTATTATTATTATATAAAGTCTACAGAAAAATAAGGACACTTTTATTAGCTAGATAGATAGAATCTTTATTATCATTGTATACAAGGACACAACAAAACTTTGTTAGCAGCAATCTTCAACAGCAGCGTTTACAAAAACAACAACAACAAAAATATATTTGTGGTGATGTGAGAGAGAAGTATGCAAAAAGTGGCCAGAGCAATTGCTGTTCAGTGAATGAATGATAATAATAATAAATAAATAGACAGTTGTGATGACTGAAAGAGTATATACAGTTATTATTGTGCAGTGACTGAATGAGTAAATAAATAAATAGACAGTTAAAGTTAAAGTGCAGTGAAAGAGTAAATAAATAGACAATTGTAAGTTATTGCACAAGTAATATTGAACAGTTAGCAGCAGTTGGGTAATTATTGCACATTTTATTGATTTATACTTCACATCCTTTGTCATCACAGATCTGCCCCCAAGAAATAACTAATCATTTCTAACACTTCCGCGAGGTGCATGCACTCTTTGGCAGGGATGCTTTGCCATGCATTGACCGTCCCACCCTCACCACACATACTGTGCAATATTTATTTTATATTTCTGCAATAATTTTACATGTCATACTGTGCAATATTTATTTTACATTTCTGCAATATTTTACATTTCATATTGTGCAATATTTATTTAATATTTCTGCAATATTTTACATTTCATACTGTGCAATATTTATTTTATATTTCTGCAATAATTTTACATTTTATACTGTGCAATATTTATTTTATATTTCTGCAATATTTTACATCTCATACTGTGCAATACTTATTTTGTATTTCTGCAATATTTTACATCTCATGCTGTGCAATATTTATTTTATATTTCTGCAATAATTTTACATTTTATACTGTGCAATATTTTATATTTCTGCAATAATTTTACATTTTATACTGTGCAATATTTTATATTTCTTCAATATTTTACATCTCATACTGTGCAATATTTATTTTATATTTCTGCAATATTTTACATTTCATACTGTGCAATATTTATTTTATATTTCTGCAATAATTTTACATGTCATACTGTGCAATATTTATTTTACATTTCTGCAATATTTTACATTTCATATTGTGCAATATTTATTTAATATTTCTGCAATATTTTACATTTCATACTGTGCAATATTTATTTTATATTTCTGCAATAATTTTACATTTTATACTGTGCAATATTTATTTTATATTTCTGCAATATTTTACATCTCATACTGTGCAATACTTATTTTGTATTTCTGCAATATTTTACATCTCATGCTGTGCAATATTTATTTTATATTTCTGCAATAATTTTACATTTTATACTGTGCAATATTTTATATTTCTGCAATAATTTTACATTTTATACTGTGCAATATTTTATATTTCTGCAATATTTTACATCTCATACTGTGCAATATTTATTTTATATTTCTGCAATATTTTACATTTCATACTGTGCAATATTTATTTTATATTTCTGCAATAATTTTACATTTTATACTGTGCAATATTTATTTGATATTTCTGCAATATTTTACATCTCATACTGTGCAATACTTATTTTGTATTTCTGCAATATTTTACATCTCATGCTGTGCAATATTTATTTTATATTTCTGCAATAATTTTACATTTCATACTGTGCAATATTTATTTTATATTTCTGCAATAATTTTACATTTTATACTGTGCAATATTTTATATTTCTGCAATATTTTACATCTCATACTGTGCAATATTTATTTTATATTCTGTTATGCTACTACCTGTAAATAACTCCTACCATACATTGCCCATCTTACCTGAATGAGAGTTCCTTTTTTTTATTTTCTTCTTTTGTTGTTTTTAGCTGTGGATGCTTGTACGTGTGTGCACTTTAAGGTGAAGTCAAATAATTTCGTTGTACAATTGTATAATGACAATAAAGACATTTTATTCTATTCTATTTTCTCGTCATAACACCTGATTAATGTGGAGGTTTGTTTTTAGTGACCCCTGGTGGCCAGCTCGGGTATCGCACCCCCCGCTGCTACACTATGGGTGTGACGTATGTTCCTGTGACGCGCAGAAATTTTAAACTATCGTCCTTCTCAGTGATGGCGGCTTCGTTTCGTTCTCTCCCTGCAAGCTGTAACAACAAATGGTACTACAACCGACAACAGATCGACAACAGCCCATCTCGGCGAGCTGGACTTGATCCGGACAAAGAACTGTCCTACAGACAACAGGCGGCCAACCTGCTGCAGGACATGGGACAGCGGCTCAATGTGTATCTTTTGTCAGGGGACGAAACGCCGAGCACCGCGTTAGCATGCGAGCTAGCCCGGGTTAGCTCCGTGTGAAGCCGGTCCGCACTTCACCAGGTTGAGTGTTTAGTTCCGCGATGACTTCGAGGTCATTTCATTTGCTTTAATGTCTCCGCATTTACGGTGTCTTGTGTGTTTTTTTAATCTTCCCTACGGTAACGATATCCCGGCAGCGGCGTAGAGCTCCAACCCGGGGCCTGCTGGGCCTTCAGGACGTTAGCATTAGCATTAGCATGTGTTACTGTAAATAGCTTGTGAGAGCGACACAGAGCGGAGCTGTGTTATTAACAGTGTGTTCAAATTGTGTTTTTTATTAAGTCGTGTACACTTCTAATCTTCAGATTAATACTTAACGTGTGTTTTCTGTTAAATAACAGTTTCCGGCTAACCTCTGGCTCTGACGTGTGAGGCTAACTTGAGTTTACACTTTGTTGTTTTGTTGTGATAATAACTTACACACGTTTTCTAAGTTAACTAAGGCACTTTATTTATATTTTATTTCACATAAAGGCTTTAATCATATTCAAGAACCCTTGTTTGTGATGTGTTGTTGCTGCTTTATCCTTAACTGACCTGCACCAGGTCCCAACTCACTATAAATACAGCCATTGTGTACATGCATCGTTTCTACATGGTCCAATCATTCACCAGATTCCACAGAAATGTAAGTACAGTTTTTTACACTTTTAATCTCAAATCAATAACATGAGATTATCAATTGACTCTTCTAAACCTATTTTGGACCTCTGCAGGTTATTTCTCCAGCTGCTCTCTTCCTGGCTGCAAAGGTTGAGGAGCAGCCGAGGAAGCTGGAACATGTGATCAAGGTGGCTCATGCATGTCTCAATCCTCAGGATCCTTCTCCAGATGTACGCAGCGATGTAAGTGTCGTGCTGACGGGATAAAAATCGCATGTTATATTCCTCTGTCACCTCTTGTGTTTACCTGGCAGGGTATTGATTTAATCTCCACAATAACAAAGGCGTAACAGGGACGAAACTCGCATCAAAACTCATATTTATTCAGACACAACAATGTAATGGAAGTTGTAAAGCTGCCTTTTTTTGCCCCACTGTGACCTTAGGTTAAGGGGTCACCCATTGCCTCTGGAAGTTATTAGATCTCTTGTAGCGATAGTGCAGACACTTTTATATTTATGTATTTTGGCATAATGTTTTTT
This sequence comes from Labrus mixtus, assembly GCF_963584025.1. Taxonomy (NCBI): domain Eukaryota; kingdom Metazoa; phylum Chordata; class Actinopteri; order Labriformes; family Labridae; genus Labrus; species Labrus mixtus. Next base: position 26,344,297 of record NC_083626.1, read on the forward strand.
TTAACTTTCTTTTGTGTAACTTCCAGAAGAAGTGTTTTTATTTTGAGCTGTTGCTATCTTGCATTTTTAGGCTGCTTGGTGAGTTGGTGAAGAGAGCGAAAGATTAAAATGCATCCCAGTTTTTCTTTTTCTTTGTAGAGATGTAATGTGATGCTGAGAGCTTCTGGTTTCACTATTTAAAATGGCTTGTGTTGATTCACCTGACTTGGACTTTTACATTTATATCATGTCACAACTGTTTGTTAGATTTGACTTGAGATGTACAATATGAACCGGTACTAAAGTCAACAATTTGGAGCAGGAGATCAAACGATATCACACAATATTTTTTGACTCCTTTGCTGTGAAACTCTAAGATTAGGTCGCCTTAAGATGCAAAGTGCTTTTTTTCCCAACTCCATTTTTTGTTAATCAAGCGGTAAAAAGCCCCCCCCCCCCAAAAAAAAAAAAAAACAACCAGGTTGTAACTCTGTAAAATGTGTTAAAGTCCAAGAGGTGTGAACCCTTATTTAATGCACTGTTGCTCCAATCGTCTAACTTGTTATCCATGCGGCTTTGTCGGCTCTTCATAAGTGAAGGGTCTAATATGTTTGACAAAGGATAGAGGCCACCCAGTGAGTAATGTGCCTGTCCTTTCAACCTCAGGCCTACCTGCAACAAGCCCAAGACCTGGTCATTCTTGAGAGCATAATACTCCAGACCTTGGGTAAGTTGGGAAAGGCGAACTGGATCTGTTGATTTCCCTCCAGAAGTATGTGTGATGATAGAAAAAAAAAAACCATTCACCCTGTTGTACAGTTGTTTACAGAAGGTCCGTATGCAGCGTGCAGAAAAAGGAACTCCAGACTTCTTGTTGGCAGCTGCCTGCATCATCCACTGTTTCTGCTTTCTTCTCTGTTGTGTCCATAACTTCTCTACATTTCTTTCTTCTTGTCTAGACATTTGAAAGCCATTCTTTTGAGGCCTGTTTGATAAATCGCTGCTTTGATCGTGAACAGCGGCTTTTGTTTTGTGTATAAATTGCTGTCATGCTTCGTGAAATAGGCAGCTGATAAGAGGATAATAATTATTTTTCAATCAAAACAAAAAAATGTGTTCTGTGTTGAAATAACTCTTTTAACGGTTTCATTTTTATTTATTTTTTAGTTTTCATGTCATCTAGGATGTTACTGGAAAAATCCCATGCAAAGTGTCGTCCCCCTGTTATCATAATTCTCGGTCTTCCATACGTGCATTTGCTATTTTAACAATCTAAGAGCGTTCAGACTGATTATTGTAGTTAAGAAAAAAGGCAGGTTTTTGGATTTGAAAGATGTTTAAATGTTTTAAGAAACGTTGCCATTGCACATGCGCAGAGTCACAGAGAAACAAGCATTTGAATTTTGTGAAGGTGACAAAAACAGCTTCCATGTTAAAGGAACATTTTACACATAAATACAGCAGAAGTCCAGTCGATCCTGTGTAAATATTTCTGAGTCACGACTGTCTACAATGAGTGAGGCGCGCGAGTCACGGTGCCTGAGCCGTATTTACATCATGTTTACATAGACCGGACATCCGGCCGGCTCACCCTCTTGCCTATAAAAGCTGTTAAAGTGAGGGACTAGAGAAAAGAAGAATAACATACTGTACTCACTGCTTATTTGAACGTCACATAAGTGTTTTTAGATCACGGTCATTCCATGTAAATTTACCTGCAATGTGTAGCTGCGAGCTAACCAAAGAGCGCTTGCAGTAGCACGCTAACACAAGAATGCAGCCCAGGACTTAAAAACAAGAGGTCGAGACCATCAATATATTTGGAGTTTTTGATTGGGGAAATGCTTCATCTGAGAAGAAGGCTACATTCAGGCTATGGAAACAGCAGAGATTAGCTTCACTGGTGGAAACCGAGAGGCTAGGTCCGCGTCTCAAGTTCATGTTTGTTCTTGGACAACATTTACCCGTTGAAACTCACACCCTACACAAGTTAGTACACAGTGTTCTAACAGAAGTACCTGCATTAAGACACAGTATCCGGTTTAAATTAACTTTGATTTAACAGTGTTTGATTTCTTCTTGACTTTTCATAATCTTTGCTTTACAATTTTGTCATGGAAATTGAATGCAGTGAAATCTTTGAACTCGTCTGACTCCTGCATTTTCATTTATCCATCTTTGTCTTTGTCCCTTTTTTCTATTACAGCATTTGAAATCACCATTGACCATCCACATACTCATGTTGTCAAGTGCACTCAGCTGGTCAGAGGTGAGCATCTACTCACTGATTTACATTTCTTTAAATTCTCTTTTTACGTATACTGAGCTTGATTGTGAACACCGGGTTACCACTCCCCAGGTTTTAAGTGTGTTTTTTTGTTCTATTGTTGTTCCAGCGAGTAAGGATTTGGCTCAAACATCATACTTTATGGCCACAAACAGGTATATCCACAGTTCACTATAACTGCCTTAAACTGTAAATGAGTGCAGGAAGTTTTCTCCTCTTTTTGTGTTTATTTTTCAAACTCAATATACTGAATGTCTGCTCTCTTTTCTCCTCTTTCTGGTTTTTTATTTTGTTTTCCTTCCGGGACGTATCCTGCCACATAGTCTGCACTTGACCACGTTCTGCCTGCAGTACAGTCCGCCCGTCGTGGCCTGCGTGTGCATCCACCTCGCCTGCAAATGGTCCAACTGGGAGATCCCCGTGTCGACAGACGGCAAACACTGGTGGCAGTACGTGGATCCTACGGTTACCCTCGAGCTGCTGGATGGTGTGTGATGCAAATATACTTCCCCATGATGAAGGGCTGGTTTTTAAAAGCACCTGAAAGTCATATATCAGTTAACGTATAGATAATTCACAAGATCTTTTCTTTTCTCCTAACTCCTGCCAGAGCTCACACACGAGTTCCTGCAGATTTTGGAGAAAACACCCAGCAGGTTGAAACGGATCCGCAACTGGAAGGTAAAGATTTCTGTCCTTCAAGCAATCAAATCTCAGCGATTTTATTCCTGCAACGAGGCGGAGGAGAGAGCATGGCAGGCGGTACATTTTACCGTCTCATTATGACGCTTAAGGGTTCATGTAGAGGTTTTAAATGAATCATATTATCAGACAACTCATCCTTTAAACATCATATTAAACTGTATTAAAAACCACATTGAAGTTATCCGGTTGGTTAGTTTAGTATATATTAAACTACTCTATATTAAAAAGGAAATAATCTTCAGAAAAGATAAAGGGGTAATAATGGATTTGAAGTGTCTAAAAATGTAAATTCTGGTTGGTGTTTTTGTTTTGGATTTTGAAAATTTAAAAAAATCAGAGAATCGAAAAATACTCAAAGTATTTTTCTGAGTTTTCTGTTGTGTCTTTCATCACAAGAAGTACACTGATTTACACAAGTAGTTGGCTGAAAATGTTTTGATATTTGGCGACGATTGGCATTTATTAAAATTTCTGATAAACGTGTGCAGGAGCCTGATTTAAGGTTTTTAATTAAGAAAGAAAAACGTCTTTAACTTAGTTTTATAACGTGGAGATTGAAACTTACCTTGTAGTTACCTGATCTGTGCGGATTCTGGATTCTGTGATCATGAGTCCTGATGGGTAGCCTTGCAGAGAGCAACAGTTTTCTGACCACGTCTCACATCAGTTTAACATCAGTAGAACTTTTTTTTCCTCTAAGAGTTTGTCAGTAAAATGATGTTTCAGCCATTGCAGTCTCATCTCCATGCATGATTTATTACAGGTGTGTCCGTCCTTCTCACCTCCGTTGGATTAATTAGACATGTTAGGTTAGACATTTCAGTGTGCATCTTACAGGTGAAACATGAGACTAATGCAGGTCTGTGTTGGAGTTCATGTGCCCTTGTTTGTGATCTACAGATACTTTCTGCGTTCTGCATTTCTGTTAATTGTTTTTTCTCTTGGCTCCCAGGCTGGAGGTCAGACGCCAAAAGCCAAGCCCAAAGTCCAGGAGGACGGCGACCAGAGGGACGCCATGATGAGCATGATTTCTATGGCGTCATCAGAGAGCACTGTGGCGGGCCTCATGAGCCTCTCCGCTCCACCCACCACTTCTTCTTCTTCTTCCTCCGGGGGGGAGAAGGACAGAGGTGCGTCCGGCAGCGCTCAGACCTGGAGTGGGAAGGGTCAGCCGGCCGTGTCCGAGCAGCTGCAGGCGAACAACGAGATCCACGTCCCGGCTAAGGTGTCGCTGAGCGAGTACCGCGCCAAGAACGCCGACGTCCTGGCCGCCCAGAAAAGGAAGCTGGAGAACATGGAGGCCAGCGTGAAGAGGGACTACGCCAATGCTGCTCAGGCTCTCATCGGGCAGCAGCAGAGGAAGGAGAAGCAGCATCATCAGCAGCAGCAGCAGTCCAGCTCCTCCACCTCCGACACGTCTAACCCGTCGCCCATTATTTTAAAAATCCCTCTGGACAAGGAGCGGCACGAGAGGAGTTCACTGAAAATGCGTCTCCCCCTCGCCGGAGGAGGCAGCGGTGGGCACAGCACCGGCTCCCGAGGACAGGAGCAGGACATCAAAGTGAGAATACGAGTTCCCGAGAAGCAGAGGGGCAGCTCAGGAGAGGAGGGCAAGAGCAGGGACAAGCACAGAGAACGCTCCAACCACCACCACCATCATCATCACCACCACCACCATTCTTCCTCCAGCGGTGCCTCGCTCTCCTCCCACAAACACTCGTCTGGTTCCAGCGGGGCGTCCGGGAGCAACAAAAAAGTCCCGAGCGACAGGACTGGCTCCTCGTCCGCCTCGCGCAAGAGGACGCACTCCCAAGACCCCACGGCGGGCTCTCACCCTGCTGCTAAAGTCAGCAAGTCCGCTAGGAACACCTACCAGCTGCCGTCCCTGTCTTCCTCCTCTGGACAAACTCTGGGGCCCAGTGGGGACATTCTCCCCGCACTGAGCCTCCCCCACCACCAGGGGAGCTACCCGCACTCCAAAGGCGACAAGACGGACACGAACGGGCACGGGGCCGCAGCGGGGGCTCAGTCGAACGAGTACCAGGATACTTTTGAAATGTTGAACTCGCTTCTGAGTGCGCAGGGGGTCCAGCCGGCCCAACCGTCCATGTTTGACTACAGATCCCAATACGGGGACTTCAGGTACAGCGGCGGCTCTCGAGGGAGCAACTCCAGACCCCCGCCCCTGCCTTCAGAACCTCCTCCCCCACTGCCGCCATTGCCCAAATGATTTCCCTGAGCAGGAGACGCATTATGATTTTACTTGACATCCATCTTGTTACATTAAGTATTGTAAAAATTCTCACCCAGCATTTTTTACAGCAGAGAAATGTACTGATGAGTTTTTTTTTTCTTTTTCTACAGTTCACGTGAGGGGCAATAATGAGACGCTTCAAAAGCTCTCCAAATGTGATTTTTTTTTTTAAAAAGACAGAAAAGTGTACAAAATATTTTTCCCCCTTTTGTCAGAACTGAAATGAAATGTGATGACGGGACGCGGTATTTTCTATCGTCACTGTTTTGAGTGGAAATCATCACCTTGAAATCATAAGGAAAGATTGACGTCTTCTTACCGATTGTCTTTTTTATAATGTTTTTATAGTATGTTATTTATTAATTGAATGCTTTTAACAAAAAACATAGTCTCCTTTTCTACCTTTTTAAGGTTTCCCCCTCCCCCCATCAAGACTGTACAGGCTGATCTGAGAGTGCATGTCATGTCTCCAACGCCATCTTTTCAATATTTTTCTCCTTTATTTTTTTATATGCTTTTTTTTTTTTTTTTAACACCTTAACCTAAAAACATATAGGTGATCCTGCCCAGCTCCAGTGTTTTAAATATTTTATTTTCTGCATTCTTTAGTAAAATTGTAAAAAGGAAAAAAAAGATTGTAAAAATGTTTTAAAAACAAACATGAAATATTTTTTAAATTTTGTTATGGGAAACTGCAAAAAAAAGAGTTGTAAATTAAGGAAACTTGTACTATTTTTTTTTTTTTTTTTAGATTTTTGAGTGTTGCAGTCATTGTTTTAAATGGTTGTAAAATATTCATATTCAATTCTTTAATCATTACACTAATGGATAAAGTTCATACCAAGAATATAAAACTATGGTTTATCAGAGGGTTCAAGCATATCTGCTCGATATGGCCACAGTGAAGGAACAGCCAGTAAAATGTGACTTTTTTATCTCGTCGTGTGGGTGAATCTTCTGTTCTCTCTTTCTCTCTCGCCTTTTAGAGGTGACAACAACTCAGAAATATGCTGATATATGGAGTATGACCAAAACTCAGTGGACGCCCAACCAGCACACCTTTCATGGGCGTGTTGGACATCTTTTCCTGTAATTACATCCATTAATATGAAGTAGGCCCTCTCTCTCTCTCTGGTTATTATGTTATTTAAGCCCTGTTTCCACCAAGTGGTCTTATTCAGTTCTGTTCACATTTATTGGCGTTTCCACTGTCAAAATTTGGAAAGGGTACCAAAACAACTGATCATTACCGTCCTACTTTTTTGGTACCCTCCTGTTGGGGTGCCACATGTACCGATCTGACCCTAAAGGACGGAGCTAGACACACTGCAGTCCCGTGATTGGTCTAAAGAGTCGTCACTTCCCATGCGACAGCATGTTTAAGTATCCTGTGGATTTGGGGAGAGTAATTTCAAGGTTGTTTTTGCGACTTTTGTGTGCGAGTTGCTCCACCCCATTGACAACCTCGGAGATGCAGACCTTCCTAGGAATCATTTATCTTTCTTTTTTTTTTTTATTGTGTCGTGTTCTTTTTTGTTGAATTTATGTGCTATCTACACTATGTTGCGCAGCTGCGTTATTGATGTGTAAGTGTACGGTTGGCTGTGGAAACGCTAGCAAGATTTTACATACATTTTACTGTACCAAACTGTGCTGAACCAAACAGGACCACATGGTGGAAATTGGACATCTCCGCTGGAAGGATTAATTTAGTTTTTAAGAATGTTTATTGGATTCTTTTTGCCCAAAAGAAGAAAAAAACGCCTGGCTCCTAATTTGTGTCATCTTTTCTCCTTGAGGTGATCATTTGTGATGCTTTGGGTTCTGTGCAGGCCAGTTGAGTTCCTACATACCAAACTTTTCTCATCACGTCCTCATGGACCTCTCGTGCTCTGAACAGCGAAGGGCTAAAATGTCTTTGTATCCTGTAGCGTTGAGTCTGCACTTTACTCGAGCTAAGAGGCCAAAACCTTTAAAAAAAGAACCCCTGAACAGTTTCCGTCCTCAACCAAACTCTTATGGTAGACAACGTTCATTCTGGTACATAAAGATCTTCTGGCAGCTGCAACACCCTGCTCGATCCTTCAGGCTGAGAAAGATGACCTCGTGCATTTTGTTTTTTAAATCTGTGTTAAATGAATTTCCTCACAGTCTAACTTAATTTAAATACACTGAATAGTTTTTGGATGCATGTGAAGTCGTGTGCAGGAGACGTTTTTTTGTGCACTTTTGGATCCAATCATCATTCTCCTTTGCCCGTGATTCACAAAAAAATAATGTGCAAAGCGTTTTCTTTTGAGTTTGTCTGCAACTTGAAGGCTGAGCTGATCACAATAACAGCATTTACAGACGCCTGGGGGAAGTTTTTAAGCTCCTTTCCGAGTCAGTACATGTTTATCTATGGAGATGCCATGCTTTCTTGTTGGATTTTTATTGCACCTAGTAGCAAAGGGTGCGGCTGCGACTTCTCAAAACAATAAAAAAGTAGCAGTGTCCACTGACTCTTGGTCATGCAGGTCTGTGTCGTTTGTATGAATTTGTGAAAGCAAAAAAAAAAAGCCTTCTGCTGGTACTTTATGGTGACCATATCGAGCAAAACATACAACTAAGTACTCACAACACACGATATCAAAGAATAACCGAACATCTGTTTGTGTTTAGAGTCGTCTTTCATTTGTGCATTTCCTTCTTGGCGGTGTTTTAAATGTGTTTAACCTCTTTGTGCAACCTGTCCTTTCATGCTGGTCTGAGATTTAATCATGTTTTATTATGTCTCTTGACTCCATAACCTTCAGGCTACATTGTCAGATTTGTTGTTCCTAAGCCATCAACAAGCCATGATTAATCAAAAGTTGTTTGTACGTGTTTTTATGTTGTGTAAAATCACACGCAGCGAGCCGGCTTCTGACATACCTCCACTACATGGTCATAAGATGAAGTGAAACACAGTCTGAATAGTTCCTCTTTTAATGATGGATTTGTATTTGAGCAACAACAAAAAAAAAGTGGAATTGGGGCCTTTGTTCGAAAGGGAATCGGATCTCATCTGTACATTGAATTCATACTGAGCTTTATATGGTTTTGATTGTATAGTATTACTGCTCTTTATCTGCTTTCTTTTATGCTTCTAATCTAAAACTTGTGTGTTTAGGGCAGTTCACAGTAATGCAGTACAACAAACCAGCCATACAATTGTAAAATATGTGTTCCCTTGATTATATATGGAAGATAAGCTGAAAGAGTCCGGCTCTTTGCTCAGGCAGCAGAGGTTTTATTACTTGCTCAACTCTTGGTTGTGACAGGGAAACGGTAAATGCACTGAATATTTATCTCTGTAGCTTTGCCTACAATGCAATTGACAAAGTGTTAAATGTATACTGGTTAGACTATTAGAATAGATGTCCAATATATCATTATACCTTAGGAAATTGTTTTTATTTGATCTGGACAAAAATCTTCCGATTTAAAGTATTAACGCTATGCTGTGAGAGGAAAAGGACACACATTTCAAAACAAACCCATATGTGAGGAGAAAATACAATTTGAAGACACTCATGCAACCTTACAATGCAAAATCACATACCTATAATAAGTTGTGTTTTTTTCATGTCTTGGTGTTTTTAGTGACACTCAGGTCTGGAAATGAAACGTTTTGGGATTTTTTTTGTTTTCTGTTTAAAGGTTATATGTGAACACTGTTCTTTTTGATATAATGTGGTTGCTTTATTCTCAATTAAAAGTCAATAAATATTTTAAGAAAACGACCTTCGCACTTGAATTTTGTATAAACAAACTGCTGCAATATTGTGGGTGGAAAAGAAAAATTGCAACGTTCGAAGTGCTTGATTGGCACCTGGATTAGCCAATGAAATCGCGTTAACTTCAACCTATCAGCGCAGAGTGGGCGGGCTTTAGAGCGTGTCTGCAGTGGCAGTTACTGGGGATGCTACAAAAACGACGTTGCATCCGAGGAAGGAAGACCTGTTCGGACTACGGGGACGAAGGTAAGCCGGTGAATGCAAAGTACTTGGATTTTACCATCTTTTGGCACACAGGCTTGTTGGTGATGTTGTAAAAAACGACCGCATGCAACCTCCGGTCAGCTAAAACCGATTTCTGGTCGTAAATCGTTAAAAGTAGCGGTTAGCTTGTGTTAGCAACCGCTAAACAAAGATGGCGACTCCATAAGTGAGAGAGTGACGCAGAAAGAGAGGCGGGCTGAAGCTCCGTGTGGCGCCCGGTTAGACTTAAAGAAGACAGAGAAGCACTAATGCTTCATTTAAATCTACAAAAACAATATTATTCCACTTGATGTGACTACGCCCTGTATGTTGCACGTATGCCTTTTAATTATGTGTTTAATAATGATTTATTTAAGAATCTAATAAAGTTGATCATGCGAATCTGACAAGCCACCTGACCTGCCAACGCCTGCTCCATTTATTCAGAAGAATATCAACTTTCATTCATATTGGGGTCAAAGGTTATCAAACGCAGCTCATTCATTCATAATCATATTGTTGTTTTTGTGTTTTAAACCAATTTTTTATTTAAATTTTAGCGTAACGTAAACCACGCGGTTCTCTAATAGGCATGGTTATTCATAAACAATGACGTTTGCTTTTGTCTTTTAAGATCCCACCTAAAATTCAATATTATTCAGCTCTGAGTGTACAATTAAGTAATTATTTTATATGCAAAATACCCGAAAAAAGAATCTTCCCTGTATTTAACCAGACGGGGCTGTTTTTCTGCCTAATATAATATAAAAGATGTCAACAAATCTTTAAATTTAAGAAGCTGTATCATAGGAGCATGATAGAAAAATAAACATTAGTCTTAAAAAAATTCAGTTTATTTGAATTTTGGTAAATTATGTGGATCTAGCCTCCATGTTCCACATCTCCATGCTAGATGCATAGATGTCTCTTATTAAATACCATAAAGCAATTAAAAAAAAAAAAGTTTTATCATATTCTCTTAGGCTCCAGTGTTAAACTTTCAATCTTTATTTGTCAGCTACCATTAAAAAAAAAGAAGAAAAAAACAACTTAGTTAGGGGGCATCTGGAAGTCTGAACTAGTCTGTAAACTGTGACTCGACAGAGACGGAGCAAACTGTGAGCCTAAATCCTCAGGAAGACGTTCTGGGGTGTATTGAAAAACAGAATGCATTTCTTTTAGGCAAGACCAGCATCATTAACTGTGTCCAGCGGGACAGTAAGACTAGTAAGGGACTTCAGAGCCCTGGATTCTTGTGGACGGGCACAGCTGATAACATACAGTAATTGTTCGGTATTACTGAAACACTTAACACAATTCAAATGACTAATTGGTGCAGTGTTAACGACTGAATGTGTTTCACCACCAAAGTGCAGGGTTTCCAGGGTGCCCTAGGGCTGTGCTCGACACAGATGGAGCAAACTGTGGGCCTAGATACTCGGGAAGCCGATCTAGGGTGAATTTACAGAATACACGTGGAGTAGGCAAGACCAGCAGGTGAATCTGTGTCCGCCGGGGAGATAAGACTCAGGACTTTAGAGCACGATAACACTGAAAGGCTCACAGAGCGATTACATCATTAGATCCCAAATTTGAGCTGATTTATGTATTTGGTACTTTACTTTTTCATTTTTGCTTTGTCATATTTCTTTATTTCCGTTGGAGCTGCCTCCCTTTTCTTTACATATTTTCATATTAATTCTTCTGTGATTGCAAAAGGGTTTGTTTAAAGTTTTTTTTTTTTAATGTCTCCTCCTTTTGAAATGCGATCAAAGAGTATTTAAATGTAAAAAACACAAGGCACTTGTCTAAATAGCTTCAGTTTTTGTGTTCAGTTCTCTAATCTCGGATGTTCTGTTTGTTTCAGCTCTATTTATTTTACAGACTTAAAATGAACAGGATACGAATCCATGTTTTGCCTTCAAGTCGGAACCGGGTGTCCCAGACACCTCGTCCCCAGGAGCCCCAGTTCTGCTCCTTCACACAACGGCCGTGCTCTCAGCCTCGTCTGGAAGGCCTGGAGTTCTGCATAAAACACATCCTGGAGGACAAAAATGCCCCGTACAAGCAGTGCAGCTATGTCTCTGCCAAGAACGGCAAGCGCTGCCCCAATGCGTCTCCGAAAGTGGAAAGGAAAGATGGGTGGGTCAAAATTGAATCTGCTTTTAACAAGAAAAACAACATTTTTAAATGCTGTTAAGAGGTTTGGGTCTCTTCTCCCAAGAGGACTGGAGACACAAACTCAAATGGTGCGTTCTGACATCTCTCTTCATATGACTGCATCTCTTTTTCAGAGTGACATTCTGTGCAGAGCATGCTCGCAGGAATGCCATGGCCCTCAGAGCTCAGATAAGAAAGCCTTCCTCTAATCCATCCCCAGAGGTACTTCTGTCCCAGCTAAGTGGTTACAACAGAGCAGAGACGCACAGCGCTGATGGGAGCCGGTCTGAAGCTAGCCGTATCCTAGGTAAAATGCTCAGACTCATAAAACTGTAGATAAACAGCTAAATAAATCTCATGTGCACTGGCTTGTGTGTGTGTGTGTGTGTGTGTGTGTGTTGGTGAATTGATGCACATATTTCTATTTACAGTTGACTTTAACCTGTTTGACATTAAGTTAAGTGTTCCTCTACCTTCCCTCTGGACAGACGAGGAGAGTCTAAGTGAGGAGGAACAGGGTCCAATGGTTTTAGACCAGACATGGAGAGGAGACCCTGACAGTGATGCCGACAGTGTTGACAGTGATCATGAAGATCCTCTAAAGTAAGAACAAACCAAACAAAAACATTGTTATACTGTTGGATGAATTAAGCAAAGTTAGATCCCAATTCATAAAACATAATTATTGTCAGATGTTATGCATTTTTAGGAAATGCACTCAGGAAAAATTCTTGTCTGAATCGTGAAGTTAAAAGGTCAGAATCAGATCAAAAACACAACTTATTGTTATGCATGCTGAAGATATACAGTACTGTCTGAAAATGCAAAGCACAGTGGAACCAGAGGAACTACTCACAGATAATTAGATAAACCTGAGCAGCTTCAGAAAGAGTTTGGAAATTGATATTAAGTATTTGCATCAACATTTTCTTATCTCTGATATTGAAAGAAGCCTCAACCTTCAAAACTCTGAACTTCTATTAATGTCAAAGCATTCGGGACGTAACCAAATATGAAATTCTAGCAAAATACTTTCTGAGGGTCTTAAGTCTTGTCTTTTATTTTAAACCATAAAATTTAACTGGATGAATGTCTGGATCTTAAGTAATAAGAGAAACACTAGCGTTGGTGCAGCTTGCAGCCGCAAAAAGGCCTGTGAGAGGTATTTTTATTATCATGGAGCACAGAATCTGTCTTTTACAGAGAGGAAAGGACCTGCAGAAAATCCTCTACAAAACTAGGCTCATTATAACCCTTCAATATTGAACTGTCAAAAGGTTTTTTTTGTTTGCCCCCTGCCTTTCTTTTCAAACATTTTATTGAAGCCTGTTGTGGTGTTGATAAAAGCATGGCTCTTTTCACTGATATTTTCACAGTTAGTGTATTTATTTATTTTCTTTCTGTATATTTCAGACATGCAGGAGTTTACACAGCAGAGGAGGTGGCGCTCATTACTCGAGAAAAGCTCATCCGGTTACAGTCTCTCTACATTGACCAGTTCAAACGCCTTCAGCACCTTCTGAAGGAGAAAAAGCGTCGATATCTGCACAACCGCAAAATGGAGCACGAAACTCTCGGTAAACTAAATACCATTTCATTTCAGGAAATCCTCGCATGCCCTTTAATTTTCTGTAGGTCTCACAGCCCTCTGTGATGTTTAATGTTGATTTCAGGAAGCAGCCTGCTGACGGGGGCTGAAGGTCTATCCATGAAGGAGAGAGAAAACCTGAAGAAGCTCAAAGCTCTGCGTCGATACCGTCGTCGGTATGGCGTGGAAGCCCTGCTGCACCGGCAGCTCAGGGAGAGGAGGCAGGCTGTGACGGACGGAGCTCCACAGGTGGGACCCCTTCACAGAAAGTAGTCAGTTTAAGGGTTAAGATGGAGGACAAATCCTCAGTAGTCCAACTAGAATCTAGACAGGGTTTAGTTTTAGGACAAATCCAGCACGACTTTCACCTACCGTCAAGGTGCGAGGAGCAAGAAAAGGTAATCAATACCTTTTGTAGAATACAGAACACTTCAATTTAAAAGCAGTCTGCTAATGGCTCATTAGGGGTCATACAAAAGGTTTTTTTCCTCCTTTTGTCACAGCTGCTGTTTTTCTGCAAATTCACTGTGAATGATGAAATATTTTAAATAACACAATCTTTCAAGATGTTATGCCATAGATTTTTTTTTACTACAGTCGATGTTCCCACTTGTTCTCACTTCCATTGTGTTGCAGTGAAGTGAGACAGTTTTAAACTGATGGCTCAAAAAGGAGCTGTATGATTAGACGCCACAAGAGGGAGTCATTTGACCAACTGGCTCTCAATAAAGTGAACTAAGTCTCTAGTCAAAGCTGTCTAAATTTCCGTTACTGCATTATTTTTAAAATGATATAATCGCCCCTGATTTAATTATTAATAGTATAAAACTGAAATAAACGTAAAAGATTGCGAGCTCTTCATTTATATTAAACCAAAAGCTGCCGTGAGGGAAAGAGAGAGCACGGTCTAAATTGCATAAATACGTTAGCAACTCTTTGGTACTGAAACACAGTTGTGCAATTCATCCAGTTTTCAGGAGTTTGTCTGCAGTTTTGGTTATTAAAAAAATGTATTACCCTCTAAGGGTGTCTAGGAACTCTGGTTTTTGTCGCTGTGGTATTGAAACGGATTACGGTTACAGATATCATCTGATTCTTCTTGGAAACGTATCAAAGTTAAAGTCTTGTATCATGACTAGCCTTAAGTGAACCTTACAATATTTCTATTTAATCCAAATCAGATCTACAGAGCCAAAACGTTGAGCACAATTCAATCTTAAAAATATTTATACGAGGTATTTTTGCAGACTTGTAAAGTAATCAGTGTTGATGTGTTTCAAACAGTGCTCCAACTTTTCTCCTCTCCCTCCCTGTGTCTATGTTTATCATGAGGGTATCAGCTGGAGGGTACGTTGACAACAATCAGTCAGCTTAACACGAGTAACGTTATCTCACAGGCTGCTGTCGTCTGCAGCAGCAAACTTGGCTCCGTTATACAGCGCTGCGCTTGCTCCAAAAACTAAAGATATCATCTCAAAACACACACGCAATCTGTTGTTTAGTCTCAGCCAGTACACAGATACAGACATACACACACGAGAGCTATATGAATGGTATGTGTGTAAATTACATGGTAACGATGTCAAAGCTCATAACAGAAAAAAAACTTGTTTCTGCTTATTTCAACAAACTTGTTTTTCACAGAAGGATTTGTGTTTTTAGTGTCCTTCACATAAACACATTCTGTTTTGAAATGATGCAGCTCACATTTTTTTCAAAGCACACCAAAACAAAATTAATTCATGTTTTATAACTATTACTAGAATTGTAGAAACATGTTTAGATAAAATACGTTAATGAGATTTCTGTTTTAAACTTTCCTAATGCTTCTTTCCTCTCTTGCAGTCGCACACAAGAACAGTGTATGAGAAGTGCATCTCGTTTGTGGAAGGAACTCGATGTACCAATCCCTGCCTGCCTATGACCCGGCATTGTCTCTCACGTATCCTCAATGATGTTTTCAGCTTGAGTTTTGTATTCATGTAAAGAACATTTTACCATCTCCTTTGTTTAAATGCTAATGAAGCCAGGTGTTCTGCTCCTATGTACACTCTTTCCTCCTTTTCTGTTGAGCCATCTTCACCCCGGCCCCGATCAAGACCAGCAGCTAGCTGTAGCTGCTGGTTTCAAAGGGCGCCTACATAAAGTCCTTCCTGTGGTCTGTTGATTTTTCCCAGAGTAACAAAGGGACTAATCGGTTCAGTTGGAAGGTACAAACCTCTTTCTCATCCTTCCTTCACCCCCTAAGTCTTTCAGTGAATCTCATGCACTTCATATGTTTCATGCTATAGACTATTCAGTAGTTTTGTGTTTCTTGTCTCAGATGAGAGCAGCAAAAATAATGAACTTTGAGTTTTCATTTGTTAATAAGCGGTATTGCTCAGACAAAACCACTCAGACATATCAATAATAAAGTCTAGCCTTTAAAAGAAGTTTCCCACTGTTTAGAGAAAGTATTAACTGAGTGGTAACTTGTTGTCATTAACCACAGGGCAGAGCTAGTTTTTACTTGAGCTCTTTGATTTCTGTGATCTTCATGTGTCATCGTCCTTGACAGCTATCCCTTCAGACATCTGCCAGGACAGCAATCAGGTGCTTTTCAATAAGTGTCCGGGCATTAAAGACGTCCCGTGTGACCGCACCGTGCACATGGGTCAGTCAGACGACCCCCGCTGCTCGCTCCACCTCAGCCTGCCTCCCCCCATGTACCAGCCCGAGCAGGAACATCCCCCGCAGGAGGCGATCAGCACCGCGAGCAGAGACATGTACCTGAGTGCAGCAGAGCTCCAGCCCACAGAGAGCCTTCCCCTAGAGTTCAGTGATGTACGTAGTAATGATGCGCTGTTCTTCAGCGTATAAGCTTTGAGGTTTAAATAATCTCTGGTGGGTTTGCCTGCTTAGTTGGTAAACTCGTTACTTATTCTTGTCTATCTCATCGATTAGACATAACTATGACTGGAGCAGGAGAGTAAACACTGAATAGTCCAGAAATGTGTCCTCTTGAATTTCAAGAAGACAATGGACTTCTTTGCCATGCCTTCAATTCATCGTCAATCTAGAAGCAACGAATAGTTTTTTTACTTGTCTGCTTCAAAAGACACCTGGGGCCCGTTTCAGAAAGAAGGTTCAACTAACTCTGAGCAGATTTACCTCCATGTAGGAAAATCTGAGCTTCTGGTACCAGAACTGCTGATTTCAGTTCTTTCAATCAACTCTGACGAGGTTCACTCGGGATTCAGCGCGTGCACCACGGCAATAAAAAGCCAACATTAACGGAGCCCCAATACTATGATTCATCATGGCAACAAGTTACAAGAATAGTCCCTCGAACATGATATCCTCATGCGGACATTCAGCGAGTATAAAATGTTTTTAGAAAGGAAAAAGTAACACTGCTGCAGCAGCAAAGCAGATAAATGGTGTAGGAGAAATCTGCAGCTCGAGTCAGCGCTTATGTTTGAATATAGTCAATTCAATTAATGTGATCATAATTATAATATTACAGGTAAACACTGGTGTTGAACCTAAAATGTATTTTAATTTAGGTGGAATCCAGCAGGAGAAACACTCAAAATAAAATATAAGAACTGGAGTAAGGCAAACTTTTTATCCCGAAGGTCCTCGACATAAGGACGTGCCATGTTCGACATACAAATCAGATTTACAGGCGTATAGTATGACTAATATTATATTAAAACAAGCTGTATTTTTATTTGGACAAATGCTGAATCTTCACTAACACACATACTACTGACTGAATGAGGAAATGAAACTTCCTCGCTCTAAAAGAGGGAAGAGACAGAGAGGAACTCTGGGTTCATTGAAGAAAACCTGCTCCAGGTTAGGTTCACAGACTCTGTTACCATAGTAACCCTTTCTGGAATGGGCTTGGGTAACCCCTCTCGAGTTTGAGCGACCTCTCTTTCTGAAACGGAAAATCCAGAGTTTCCCTCATTTCAGGGTTTGCACTAAACCTGCTTTCTGAAACGCGCCACTGGAGCCGATAAGCTCAAAATCACAGGTTATGCCTTGTGTGTATATATATCGAGGAACCAGTTTACACCATACACAGGCTGGTCAATTTATTTATTTGTTTCTTCCCACTAAAACAAGACGGCTTCCTCTCAGTGGTCATGGTTTGTTTGTTTTGCATTCACACTAGAGTACGATGGCTGCTTCATTAATCAAACATCGACAGGATTCTGATTCAGGGAGACTAACCAACGCAGTACAGAAACTTCTGACTAAAGACTTTTTATGAAGGATTATCTAGCACTGCTGTGTAACCTTGGATATGTAGTTTATGAATTCATATGTAATTAAAGTACTATTTAAGTCATTTGCTGGTTGTGAATTGTTAAAAAGTTCTATTTGATTACGTAGCAATTAAGGTAACAAGGATGCAGAACTCATGATGCACCATGACAACAGAAAAAATGGCCTCTGCTTCATTTACAGCACTGGTGGGTTTTTTTTAAAAAAGGTTTATAAACCAGGCCAGAACTATGGAGAAGGTTTCTCATTCATCACAGGTGTTTCGGCATTTGCTTTTCCAGTAGTGTACGATATCAATTGTAAACACAAACTTGGGCAGAGCACTATCACAGTCACTTTCTCTGTAAATCAGTTATCACAAAACAAAGACGCCTCACCAAGTGGTTGGCGATCCAACCACATAGAACACAGAAAACATCTCTTACCAGGTGAAGATTGAGGGTTAGATCTCATAGATATTCCTTGTCATACAGGACCTGGATGTGGAAGGGGATGGCATGCAGGGTCCTCCGTCCCCTCTTCAGTTCGACACGGCCCTGGCGCTGGAGGACCAGACCATCAGAGCCATCGCCGAGGCGCCGATGGACATCCTGACAGGAGAAGACGCGGACCTGGATGCCTCGGGACAGGAGCTCTCGGAGAGGGATGTGGATGCCATCATGGATGACCAGGTTAACTCTTGATAAAAGGCAAAATGGTGGCGTCCATACCACCGTGCCAAAAAACAACAATCCTACAGTTTCATTCTATGTCACACTGCAAGCTGGGTTTAATAAAATCTTGGTCTCACTCTGTGTCAGTACTATATGCTTTTCAAGTTGTTCCACCGTGAGCGATGAATCGTAGCGTTGCGATGTTATTTGGGAAAGCATGAAACTAAAGGGCGGATTCACAGTCAAAGTCTATTTTGAAAAAAAAAACCTCTGCTAATATGAAAAACAACATCCACATTTCTTATCTTATGGCGGCTGTGTCGGTCGTTTCAACCAGAAGGTCGGGGGTTCGATCCCCAGTTCCTGCAGCAACATGTCCGATGTGTCCTTGGGTGAGACGCTGAACCCCAAGTTGCTCCCGCTGCTTCGTCAGCAGGATAAGTTACTTCTGATGGTCACTTTACACAGCAGCCTCTACCATCAGTGTGTGAATGTGTAGGTGTGACCTGCAGTGTAAAAAGCACTTTGAGTAATCAGAAGACTAGAAAACCGCTTTACAAGCTAAAATCCTTTCATCATTTTGTCTGTTGATAACACACGGCTGCCATAATTGCATCTCATTGGACCCTTCCCCCTCCCCCAGAATAAAAAAAAAAGTGTGCTATTTATTCCCCTTTCAGCTTAAATGCGACCTTGTGCATGCATGCACTTTAAAGTTGGTGACTAAGTGCTGCACCTGCTCGTCAGTTGCTAACAGACAGGTGGGTTTAGTTTGCATGATAGAGGTGTCAAAAAGAGTGTTGACATTTTAGGATTAAGTACCTCAAAATAGAAATAAACCTTCACACATCCATTCCATAAGACAGGTGTGAAGGCGAGTAATGTGTCCCATCTAAAACTTAAAGGTAAACTCACTGCCTACGTTGCCAATAAATGTTTGTTTGTAATTAGACCGTGTGCAGGGCATTGGTCAACGTTTTTACAGGCTTACAACTGCTACAGATGACAGATTTTCTTAGTTCCTTTTTCAGAGCACATGAGTTATTAATTTCTGTCAGGACCTAAAGACAATTTCAACCAAAAATCTTAAAAAATGTATCTGGAGAAAATGACCAACCCTGCCTTTAAATCAAAAAGATAAAAAAGGATATATTTGTCATTTGATTCCCCTGTTGGAATAACAGGAATCCTTTTTGTTTCTACTCATTGGTGATTGTATTATTTCTCCCTGCCTGCTCCGTCACAGTGAAACCTGCAAGCTGGCTCATTACAGACCACATTAGTTAAGTTTAATTAATTAAGTTCACAGAAATCAACCAGGGTGAAATATGTGTGATTTAAACAGCTGCCTATGGAGGTGACACCTCATTAATTGGTGACAGAAGGGAAAAAAAAGGTCTCTGGAGACGACAAGGAACAGAAGGGGGGGAAAAAAACTTTCATGCGTGTTTCCCTTTAAACTACTTTACCTGAGCTGTGACTGAATCCCCTCATACACCTGTATCATCTAACATCATAACAAACCTCTGAGATAAGAAGACATGAAATACAAAGTCATGTTTCCTGTCATGTGCATCAAGAATGTTGTGATTCCTTTTGTTCATGCATCCCAACCCGTCTCACAAACTCAAGGCTAGGTTGTTTGTTTACAACGGGCTAATGGAAAACAGGCGACGGGCCGATTGTGCAAAAACTCCAATGGAAAAACATCCTCTGAATTTGAAGTAAACATGTGCACACAATATAATTCAGTCCTTCTCTCAGACAGGATCCAAATAAAGAACTGGAGCACACAAATCATTTAAAGCTGATTTATTTAGGTGCAAAGGGACTCATGTTTTGACTACTACAGAGTCCAACCTGAGGTCGACTATAAATTTGCCTGAAGTGATTTGTGTGCTCCACTAGTGTTGTAATTAAGACCACACTAACCGAGACCAGAGTGCTCAGAGACCAAGACATCTAGGGAACGAGACCGAGTCAGGACCAAGACCGTAAAAATCACAGAAAAATCTTCATCTTGTGAAGTGGGGAAGGCACTGACTAAGACTGTAACACCAGGAGGGTTGCGGCAGTAACTAGGGGATACAAATTTAACTACAAATTAATTTAAGTTATTGGTTCTTCAAGAAAGAGGAATTTTCCTTCTAATCACAGTAATGATGGAAAAATAACCTGTGTAGTCAGCGGTGAGTCTTGATTTAAAATCCGGAGTCCGCTCAGTCTGAGACCGAGACAAGACCGAGTAGAAATGCTTTCCATTCTGAGACGAGACCGAGAACTTAAAAAAATGGGAGACCAAGACCAATTTTGAGTTCTACAACACTGTGCTCCTCTACTTTCTTCAGATCCTGCCTGACAGACGGAGTCCACTGAGTTACATTTTGAACGTCTAACGTCCTTCTCTGAGAGCACCGACCTCCATTTGTGGAGCGGCTGCACTAAAGAGTTTCCTTCTAATCTGCAAAGAAGACTTCTAAAACCAGAGTAGTGTTTGCATATCTCACATGTTCCAATAGTTAACCTGACACAGACTAAGCTCTTAAAACAACCTGTATGATATCCAGAATATCGTCACACACACACACCAGCATGTCAGCAGGTTTCTTTCACCCTTTGCTTTGTTAGAAGGATGTTACAAAAACAAGACGATAACGTAGTTCAGTAAAGAAAGTAATAATCATTTGTCGTGTGTCCACATTCTTATTCTTTATGTTGACTGACAAAATATGTAGGACATGTCAGCCGGAGACCGAAGCACAAATTATCAGTTCATGTTTAGAGCTGTAAATGACACCTCTTCAGTTTCTAACACAGATCTTCTGCTCGCATATTTCACAGTTTTAAACCCAGGCGGTACATGTTATGGGCTCTTTTTGAATAATACTGTAGGTACCAAAACAAGCTTTGTAATGTCTCCAGTTTAACATCACAGAGAAATCTCTGGAGGCACCTCGTCGCATCATGTCCACTCAAACATTTGAACTTGTTTCTGCTGCTGACAGGTTCAGATTGTTCTTTAAAAAGTCTGACACCATTCAGCGTTGTAGTACTCAAAAACGTCTCGAGACAACTTCTTGAAGGTCTCGTTCTTGTCCTGGAATTGTAAGCATGTTTACTCGGTCTCAGACTGGGCACACTCCGGATTTTAAATCAAGACCAGTCAAGACTACCACTGACGGGCTATTTTTCCACGTCATTAATGTGATTAGAAGAAAAACCCCTCTTTGTAAAACAACAAATAACTTCCCTGTGTTACTGTCTAAGTGAGTGACATCCCACCTGCACACAAGATGATGATTATTATGTGATATTTATGGTCTTAGTCTTGTCTTGGCCTCATACCCATACAGAACCCATACAGCTAAATACCCAACCAACATATTTGACCTATCACAAGAGCCATCATAAGAAACCGACAACACGAGCTGAGACCATGAGGACCAAAAACTTAACATTATGTGAGAAACTGAAAGAGATCCAAAAAAACAAGGTAAAAGCAATAAAAGAGGCAAGAGCAGTAGAAACAAATAAGTAAATAAAAGTAATAATAATAAGAATAGATTAAGTTAGTTTGATAAAATATTAAGAAATCATAACAAAAATTAACGAGCCATAAGAGCAGTTCAAGGAGATAAAAGAGTAAGTTGAGATAAAAACTCCTTAGGCCCCCGCCTGAGGAGCTAACAGTACCGATATCTGCCCCAAAAATCCCACATCAGTCGACCCTGGAGATTAGGTCCTTTAGAGAAACACACCAGGGACTTTCAGCTCAGTTTTTAATCCGCAGGGCCGCTTGTTTGTTACTTGTTTGCAAAAAAAAAAACAAAGAAAGAAAAGCTGATTAACCCACCTTTTTATCTCCTTGTTCAACATTTTTGTAAATTAAAAAAACAAACATGTAGATTATTGATATATATATATATCTCTGCAGGTTTTGAAACCAAATCCTACCCTTGCTTTAATGCATATTTCAATGAGAAAAACCATCAGCTACAAAGTTGTTAAACTCTGCACGATCAGAAAGAGAGCACTGATTTTGAAGTAACTGACATAAAGTTTGGTTAGTGATGCTGTATTAAGTATTTAAGATTCAAAGCTTGAAATAAAATGTTCAGAAGAGATTCTTAAAGAAAGTGAGAATATGCTTCTGTGATACTAAATGTGAAAGAATCCTGCTCTACTTAAATGAAGCCTCGTGGTATTAAGTTTTGGTTGCAGCCTAGTCCTCCCTCTATGCATCCTGGCTGCTCAGATTGGATCCTAATTTGAAAAGTTTTGCATATAAAGTGTCCCACTGTGTCCTGACCCTCTGTCCTCTAACACACAGGTGGTGTCGGAGGTCGTTGGAGGGGAAGAAGAGGCCACAGATAATTTACCCCAAGACGTCAACCCAGCTTCAGTCGATGCTCCCTGATAAAAAAAAATTAAAAAAACCTCTGCAGCACTATCTAAAGAAGATAGAGACAATAAAGCTGCAAATCCACCAGAAGAAGTCAGAACTTCTAGATTCAAGAGACTTAACGACTCGGGCTCATTGTTGTCTGCCTTTTGAACGAGATTTAACGACCCGTAAAGATGAGGCAAATTAGTCTGCTTTTGTGTAGAAGAAACCATGCCTGTTTCATGCAGCCTTACAGAGGTGACGATGTTCAAATAAAAACAATGTTTCTGCTTTAGTCATTTTTAACTTAACATTATTTAAAAGAGTTTAAGATACGGCAACACATGGCGGTCAAACTACTTTCTTCTCTGCCAGTCTTTCAAATGCTCCAAGTGGCTACTCCACTCTCAAGCCTTGTTCACACTTGATCAAAACTCCTAAACGACTCCTGAAGTTTTCAGGGTGAGCTGCATGACACAAACAGAGTTTTTCACTCTGACTTCTTCCCAAGTGTCTCCTGCCAGCACCCTAGAATTTTGTTGCATGTGTGAACAACCAGATCAGGAGGATTTCAGGGGCGGTCCTCCTGAAATGTTCTTAAAATTTTCAGGAGTGCAAGTGTGAAAATTTTCTCCGTATTCTCAGCATGGCAAAACCCAATCCTGTATTTTCAGAAAACAGGAACCTTTTGGCGGTATTAAGAAGTCCCTGTCGTCTTATTTAGACCCAGATCCCTGCAGTGGGAACGAACTATCAAAACACGATGAAAAAAAATGTAAAATGGGCTGAAGCTTCAGTCTTTAAACATGGCGCTAACGCTAAGTAGTTCCTGGCCTATCAGACGTTAATTAATGCTATGAGAGCCTGACCAATCAGAGATGTAGGAACGGTCTTTTTTCGGGGTATATTATTTACCTCAGAACTAAATTTAGACCCTGGTTTATTTGGTCGAAACGCACCTAGTTTTTCAAAAGGACCCAAGTTCTGGGGGAAAGTTCCTACAATTCTACAATTCACTGATCAGACTCTTTTATCCAAAGCGACGTACATCAGAGAGTAAGAACAACACAAGCAAGGATCTAGAAAAAAGGGAACAATGTCAGTAAGAGCAAACGATCAGCTTTGAGTCCGATTGGACACACAGGTGCTGACAGGAAGTGACCAGAGGCAAAGCACAACATTGAGGGCAGTTCTTGAGAGCTCTAATCAGTATAGAAACCATCTTATAAGTCGTCGTTATCAAACAAAAACCATCGTCACTACCATCATCATCATCAATAATATGGAGACCATCATCATTAAGTTAGTAGGTATTCATGAAAGAGCTGGGTCTTTAGCTTTTTCTTAAAGGTGCAGAGGGACTCTGCAGATCACATGGAGTTCCTCCGGTTGAAAAGGGGCTAAAGTTGCTCCAAAAAGTCCCTGGACCTTTGGAAAGTACTTTCCCCTGAGCATGGTCCTTTTTCGGGGTAAATTATTTACTCCATAGCTCAATTTAGACCCTGATTCCTTTGGTCGAAATGCACCTATAGTTCATCGAAAAGGACCCCAGGGGGAAAAGTTCCTCCCTTGTCTGTGGGGAAAGTTCCTGCGGTGGAAACGCAGCTTTACTCCATACATTTACTTTCAGCTGCTCTGTTTGTCTTAAGTGTATATTTTATTTTACTTCTGGGTGAAATAGTTCTCATTCAGTTGGTCCAAAACTTTTCACCACTTTCATCCACAAATAAACTATTTTATGCAACTTTTGTTCAACTCTTTTTTTTTTTTTTTTAAACCAAAACCAGATTGTGAACAGATTTATGATCACTGCAGTATTTACGGAACAGAAAGACCACTATATAGAGGAACCCTTTTTTTTAAGTATATGGTGAAGTTATGTTTGGCAGCATGGGGACAAGCCCTCTGTAAGAAAAAAAAAATGGGGCGGGTAATGCAATTTCATGCAATGACATCACTTTTCCTCAAACCCAAAACAGTAAAAACGCCGAGGCAGAGAAAGAAAGCGTCTGCAGGCAGAGAGAGGACGACACCGCTGCAACAATGAGCACAAGATCAGATGTTTGAAACCACATCTCTTCTCTTTATTAACCATGCTACGTCGACAGTTTCCATCCAAATGAGGTGAGCTGTTTTTTTCTCTAAATGCCGTTTCATGCTAGCTTGGTCGAGATATTTGCTGGGAAACATACCGACACTGGGTTTTTTTTTTTTTTTAGGGCTTCATTGATTTAACATCCCCCGGTGAAGTGAAGCTCCGGCTGGGTGTGAAGCTAAACATGTAGCTCGCTTTGTTTTTTTTGTTTTTTTTGCATTTTAATAACATTTATCGGCGACGTGTTGTCTAATGTTTGCGGTGCAAGGGCGTAACAGCTTCTTTACCGGAGCCGGAGGGGACACATTTAGGGTTTTTTTTTTTTTTTTTTTTTGAGGGCCTGTCCCAAGAAAAAAAAAAAAAAAAAGATTCTGCGCCTAAGTGCGTCTTTTCCTCTTTGTTTCACTCTGTTTCATGTGAGCTCTAATGTCGCAGTTTGAGGCTTGAAACCTGAAAAGAGGAAGTGTCATCCCAGTCCCGCAAGAGCTGCTTACTTGCGGTGCATTCACGGTCTCCTTAACACTTCTGCAGAGAGAGAGAGAGATAATTAATTAATGATGTGAATAACTGAGCATTCATTAGTATCTGTGAAAAGCTCAACCTGGCTGTGTCTGCAGACTGATAATACTCTGAACAGCAGCAGGATTAAAGGACTGCTCGTTGAATGAATGAAGGTGTGAATGTGTCTGCTGGTCTCTGCTGCAGTGAGGAGGAAAATACTCAAAAGACCTTTTACTTAAAAGTACTTCTACCATACTGCACTACTACTCCATTACAAATATAATGCACTGAAGAAGAAGCGTCAAAATATACTCAAAGTGACAAAAGTGTGAGTAGTAACCATGAAAAACAAAAGGTTCATTTATTAATCAAATATATACGGAAGAGGATTAGGGCCAGACATGTTGAATAAATAATGAGAGGGGGAAGATTTTTAATCATTATACACTTTGAGGAAAGCCTGATAATGTTAAGAATAAAACGTTTTTTTGAACAAACAGGACAAAGAAACATTCACACGACAGCAGGGACTTAAATGAGCAAATCACATTTATTTAAAAACAATCCAAAAAAGACGTCAAAATATTTTGCAAGACCGTATCAAACATGGACGTATCTATATGACAGATTTCAGACATTTAACATGGAACAGGGAATATACAACTTAGGCAAGACTGTAAAATACAACACCCAGAGAGCATTGGGTATTTGGAATACAATTTTTAAGAATAAAGTCAAAAATTCACAAAATTGTATTTCTTCTTAATTCTCAACATTTTCAACTTTTTTCTTGACATTTGATTTTATTCCAGAAGTGTCGACTTTATTCTCGAAATTCGTCTTTTTTTCTTGAAATCTTAATTCGACTTTATTCTCGACATTACGCCTTTTTTTTCTTTATATTTTGTCTTTCTCTACATTGTGACCTTTCCAAAGTGCATAATGAGTGCATCATTATTTGTGTCTACTGTCTAATCCTAATCCTCTTCCCTGTATATAATAAACTGTTGTAGTATATTTATTAATGTGACTTAAAGTGCAGATTGCTCTTCTTATTGAGCAGCTTGTGAAGTTAGAGTCTATTTAACTTCCTGTTTGGTAGCTCATGGGAATCAAATGATATCACAAACATATCACCGAATCACCAGAGCGCCCATGATGCGATATCATCCCGATACTCGAGTCACAATACGATATTATTGCGATTTTAAACATTTTGCGATTTAACTTTTTCTTATGTTCCCAAAATGAAACTAAAACTGTTTTGTCAAATAAGAAATCATTCTCATTGTCTTCATCTCACTTCAGTCTTTTTATTTCTACACGGTGGAAGTCGAGTCCGCAGACTGACGACACTGTGATAAAAGTTAAACCCCGTTAAAGGCTGCACGCTCCACACAATCTGAACTTCTAGTATTTCAGTCTAATCAAACTTCACTGAACACAAACATGTACAGACGACTGAACAATCGCAGTAATCTCGAACGCCTTCAGCGATTTTAAAAAAAGCACATTTGCTATAAATATGATGAGAATATGGAGGCTTGGCGGCCATGAGACTGGCCCTGTAGAGGAACGTGTTTGGAGCGGAGTTGGCAGTCACTGGATGTGTTTGGATCAAACTTAAACAATGCAGCTTTTTATATGATGTGATATCCTGCACATGAACAGAACGACGCTCCGGTCACGAGGAGGGGGATTGTTGCTTGTTTGTTTTCACATTGTGAAGGCTTTTATAGGCAAATAAAAACATGTGCCAGTAATCGTCATAAGTGGTTGGCCTGTTTGGAGATTAAACAGGATCTAAAAAGTTTAAAGATAAAGGCTGTGTAGAAATTACAGAGTCGTTTCATCGGGGGGGGGGGGGGGGACATCCACGCTTAATGACCTGTGTCTGTTGGTTTGAGGCCAGATATACGCTCATGCTGTTTTTATTGTCTCATCGTTTTTCTGAGTAGAGCTCAAACTTCAGGTCGGAGGAAACGAGGATGGAAGGAGGGTTGTTTGAAGCATTTTGAAATTGTTGGCTCACAGAGATGGCAAGTGTTCAGGCTGTAAAATATTTAAGTTTCACTGACGATGTCCTATGAAACGCTCGATGAATGTTTTAGTGTTTGCAGGCTGCGTTTTCCTTTAGTTTTGCTTTTTGAAATGAAATGACGTATCCCTTTTGTTTTATTTCCAAACTGTCCGTTGATGTAATGTCGCACCTTGTTGTTTTTGGCAAATTGTGGACGAACACACTATGTCATGTTAGTAATCCTTGAAGACTTAACCCCCCCATCTATCAAAAGAGTGACTTCATGATGGGAAACAGTTTGTCTCTGGGAACATTTTTGAGGACGTTCACAAAAAAAACTCCCCCAGAGACGCGTTTAAAAAAAGAGACGTTCAACGACACAGCTTCGCTCTTCTTCAACATTTAAAGGCACAAAATTAATATTTAAACCAGAAGCATCAATATCCATGCAGCAGATCTAAAAATAAACATTCATCCCACACCAGCTTCTCCATCGTTAAAGCCTACATTACCCATGGTGCAACACTTCAGTGGTGTTTAGCTTGTAGCGCCTGATGTAGCATCGAGCAGGAAACAGAGGTCACTTAAGATCACTTCTTTCTACATCGTCATTAACAGATTTTTAAAAAAAGAAGTCTGTTTGGGGCGCCAGTGGCATATAGTTGTAGCAGCAGCGGCCGTGGGTTCGAATCTTGCCTCGGCCCCTTTGCTGATCCACAGAGGCCATTGGTCACCTCGGTCCAGATAGATGTGAGACGTCTTAAACTGGTTCTCTCCAAAGATTGGAAACAGACTTAAATGTCTAAAGTACAAAGTAGAAAAAAAATCCTTATTGCTCCATTAAAAAATGCAAGAATTAAATTAACGTTTCCATCACCTTTTGAAATATTTACAACCTTTAAACATCCAAATATTTTTCATTTAAAAGTTCAACGTGTGGAAACAGAAATTATCCGAAGCCCCTTTCACATGGAAAATTTCCCTAAAATTTCCGGGGTGACCGCCAATGGTCTAATCTTTTACTCCGAATGTGGGGATTGACAGGTGGGGATATGAACCCCGGGCTGCACGTTTCGAGGACTGCAGCATCTGTACACTGGGGTGTGCGACCTAACCACTTGGCCACCAGCGCCCCCCCCTCAGAAGTCCAGTCTCTGTGTTAGTTCACATGAGGCTTCAAGTTTCCTCGTTACACCGGTGTTAAGTCTCATTTTGGACCCAGACTGACTAAATTTGTCATGAAACTAAAACAGTCCCAGACGTCCACTTGAGGAAACGATATGTTTTTGAGAAAGCAAGCAGAAGTGAAGAAATGCAGCAGTGTAAATGTCGTTTTTAACCCTTTCATTGGGTGGAGTGATTGTTCTGTTTTCAAGGCTACACACACAAGAGGGCATTCAGATGAAATGTGCGTTAATGTGCCACATTGTGAACAATCTTTAGTCTGGAACACGATGACCCTCTGGTGTTGTGAAGATGTTATCCTGGAGGAGTGAGCTCAGAGCTGCAGATAAATGTGGTTCCACTCTCATTTACGTCCTTTGAGCTCCTCTGAAGTTTTTTTGTGAGAGCTCTGTCCCGGTGAAACTTTTCAGGCTGTGCTGCGTTACATCATGAAGAGCAAAGCCAGTGACTTGGATTTGGAGTGTAATGGGCAGTGTAAGTGCTCGCTCTCTGTTTCGCATGTTAATTGTTCGCAGATGTTCTGCACGCCTTTGTGTCCAGCAGCGTGTTTGAGCCGGCAGACGGTGTTCAGACTTTATTACAGAGAGGAAACGTGGCGTGGAGTAAGTGTTTAATTTGGCTGCTGGTTCCGTTAACTGGTTTCGGTTATTGAACTATTTACTGGGCGTCTCGGTCCACCGCAAGACATCGCACTGCTGAATGGGAGAAAGTTTAAAAAAAAACCTCTTGATTCATGGACAGAAAAGTTATTCAAATCTTCTTGACAACTGATCAAAGCGCCTCTCTGCAGACAACCCCGATGACAAACAAGCTGAGCCAGAGAGGAAATGAAAGCAGGAAGCAGCATCACAGGCAAATTCTTTCTTCTGCTCTGTCGGTGCAGGAAACAGATTTTCCCTCCAACCTGTTTCACATTCTGACAATAATGAAAAAAACAAAAACTTTATTCAACAGGGAAAAAAACAACAACTACTTTGAGTAGTAATAATCTACAAGTTCAGGTTTGTAGGTAAACTTCTTTGTTTCTTTAAAAGAAAACAGAAACAATAAGTTGATTATTCAAATATTTGATCAATGAAAGGGAAGTTTCAGATGTTTTTTCTCCTTTTTAGTACCTAACTGATGACTCCTTTAGTTATAAATGGCTTCATTCATAGATTTTATTAAAATGAGGAGAAGTTTGTATCTGATCCACTTTTATAGTCCTCTTTGGGAATTTGTCTTGGACTCAAAGTGCTGCCTCTGCAGGTAGCTGAATGCTAATGCTCCTACGAGATACCGTCCCTCCGCTGGTGTACACCTGGGCGATAGAGCAGGGTGAACAGGTTTATTAACCGGAGCTATTACAGCCCCAGCTAGTGGCGGGGGTCTGCGTTACAGCTTAGACACAACATGTTACTGGTATTGTGAGCCAACACCAATAAATATATGAATCACTTAAAACAACTAATTTACTGCTACCAACAAGCGAGGGTGACGATGTTGAATCGAGCACATCTCTAGTCGGTTGTAAAAATGTTCTCTCAAAATACTGTTTTCACTTTAAGATGTAAAGAAGATGCGTTCAGTTTTATCTGCATGAAAACAAGTTGCAGTTGACAAAGTAAATCTTGTGATATATATAAAATGCTGAAGATTTGTCAAAGCTGCAAAGCAGGAAATGACAGCATCATCGGCATAGAAGTGTAAAAACAGACATCAGGATGTTTTGTCCCCATGGGCTGTTAATGTAAACAGTTGGTAATAAGAGACCCTGAACCAAACCGAATATGGGTTTGTCCAAAAATTAAAGATATTCAGTTTAATATAATGAGAATTGGAAAGGACGGAAATCTCCTATTTTGACCTGAAAACCTTTCATGATAAGTCAATAACAAACGTATATAACTGCTGTTTATCCACTGTTGTTGCTGCCCAGCTGTTTGTTTGATATAAGTTTTAACATCACCGGTTTTTGTGTTTGGACTTTTTGGTGAAAACATCTGAGGGGGGCGTTGATGGCCTAGTGGGTGGTTAGTGCGCTCGCCCCATGGACAGAGGCTAAATGCCTCCAAACGGGTGGCCCGGGTTTGAATCCGGCCTTTGGCTCCTTTCCCACATGTCATTCCCCCACCTCTCTCTTCTGATTTCTGACTATCCACAAAAAAGCCCCAAAAAAGCCTTTAAAAATACATCTAGGGATGTCAAAATAAACTCTTTCTTCTTCTTCTCTCTGTATTTCCTGATTCTTCTTGTCCAGCTAGAAGTCCACATTCCCCAAATATTCTGTTTAAACTGATATAAAACTGCAAACTCTCACATTGAAAATGTTGGTAATGCAGCATTTTTCCTCGTGCGTGTCTGAAATATGGCTGAAACAATGAGTTGATTATCTCTGTGTCTGTGTCTGCTGTGACTCTGACTCAGGCATCTCGAGGCAGAATGTGAGTTTTAAAGAGCTGAAGGACCTTGCAGAGTCTCAAGGTCAGACTCTGTGAGATATCACTCTGTTAGGTGGCAGTTCACCAGTTTTTACAGCAACAGGGCAATCATTCAGTCAGTTTGAAGTCTTGTGGGGGGGGGGGGGTAGACGGGTCAGAGCCTCCTGCAGTCCTGATATCTCCCCAGCATCCCCCCCCCCCCATTCCTTCTGCATAAATGACTATGCTTTGAAGATAAACTAGGCCAGGGCCGGGACCCCTACTTATCAGCTATCAGCTCAGGCCTTTATCGCCCCCTCCCCCCCCGTCTGATGCATGCAGGTACTGTAGTTACCATGGTTATACTCCAAAGGCACTTCTGCAGCCGGCATTAGCATCCCAAAATATTCATCAATTACCCCATAGAGTCAGAGAGATACACAACAGAGCTCACAGCAGGAGGCAGAGCTGACTGATCGTCATCACCACCACGACTGTTTACACACACACACACACACACACACACACACACACACACACACACACACACACACACACACACACACACACACACACACACACACGATGCAGATATTTAGATCAAAGGAATGATCTAGTTTGACTGCGATGTCTCTTTGGAGCTCTGACACTTCAACTTGAGCCTTCTTTGTGTTATTTTTTTGTAAAAGTTTTTTTGCAAAAAATATCGGCAGAAAAAGTCAAAAAGAGAAACTGAAAATGCAAAGACAAGTGACAAATTTCTTGTATTTTGACAAGTATGTAGCATGTAAACTAATTAGCATTCATAGCCTAAGCTGATTTGAAATGCCCGTCCCTAAATGGGCTTTTTAAATATCAAAAACTTGACAGCAAATACAAAGTGAATATGTTTATTATGAAGCAGAATTCAAGCAGTTTAAAAAAAGAACAACAATCAGGTCTGTCACTTCTATAATCATTCCAGTTCAAGCTTCTCATTGGGACAGTTTCATCCTTTTTTTGGGTTTTTATCTCTTGTTTGATTAACAAAGCAATGTAAAGAGGGCGCTGGCTGTCTAGCGGTTAGTTCAGGCGTTCGTGTATAGACTCTGTTATCCTTGAAGACATCCACCGTCAGCCCTTATACCCCAATTCATCCTCCACTCCTCTCATCCCTGTTTCACACTCTATCCAGCATCCTGTCCTCTCAATAAGGGCTTAAAAAGACCCAAAAGTAACAAATATTGAGTCGCTCTTTGTGTTTTCCTTGGAAGTAGCCGTCCAAATAAAATGCAATAGCTAAAAAAACCAAACAATTTAAAGTGGAAAAATTATGCTTTCATTAGTTGATGCCCAGAACATCCATCACAACCATTTTCAACCATTCCTTATGCAGAAATCACTTTAACTTCAGCCTTATTGCCAAGAAAATGAGTGTGCACGATGCAGTTGTGTCACCTGAAACAAATGCTTTCTTCTTCTTTTGATATTTTAATGGCGGTTAGCTGCTCTCAGATGTGCTACAGTACAGCCGCTGTCTGACAGAGGTACAACCAGGTACCGCTAAAGAAAAGATAAAAGTCTCATGAAAGCTTCGATTTAAAAAACAAACAAACAAGTGAATTACTGAACTATTTGAATATTGGAAAATCATAACCCATCCCTAATCCACAACTCCAAGGACAGTCAGTTTTCTGACACAGAGAAGTAAAGACAACATAAATATTCACAATTAATAAGTTTGAATGAAATAATTTGTTTTTGAAATCACTCAAAAAAATGAATCAGTTGATAGTTGACGACTAACCAATAACTTATTGCAGCTTTATGTATTTAAGTCAAAGAGATCTCTCAGCTCCAGCTTCTCAGTTAAACATCTCAAATCCTGAATCTTGTGTTTTCCATCTTCACATCGACTGTTCTTCACCGGCTGTGTCAGACATGGCCTCTGAAATATGCATGATAGAGAATATGCTGGAGGACTCTCAATAATATGAGGGGAAAGAGAAGCTCACACGGCGAGCGTAGAGGACTCACTCTCAGTCCACCCCACAGAGGAATCTGTGCTCATACAAACATTGAAGTTGGCAAAACACTGCTTTAGCTGCTGCAGCTGTAACAAACATTCAATTCATCAGTGCGGCCAAAGAAAATATGGCTTGGAATGTAGCTTTAATCAATTCAAGCAAACCGGGTCCCCACAACGTCCTGTTTGGCCGTGAAAAGGATTAGGACGCGATCTATAGGCTCGTCTTGAGTTATGGACCGTGATAACTCCGACTTAGACGGAGTAGATGAAGAATAACAGCGACAGTGGGAGGTTTTGTCTTCATTCACGCTGTCCTGCATCAACACTCCTTTGTACACCGCTGCAGTTTATTTTCATTTGTCTTAAAATAAAGATGTTATTCAGGAGCCTCACACACCCCCTCCCTCCTGCCGCTCAGCCTCTAAACCCCCCCCCACTCCCACAAGGTGCTTAGTGAGTTTCTGTGTTTCTCATGAGCTTCCTGTTTCCAAACCTCTCCAATCGGAGCGACCTACAGGCCTCTGAAACAACATCTTCCCATGGAGGTCGTGTTTGTCAGCGGGTGATGGAGGGCAGATTGTTTGGAGGTTTTTAAAAAACGAGGCTCTCCATATATAAACCTCCACATATTATCTTTATTTCTGTACCATGAATAGGTCTTTCCTCTTGGCTCGACCTCGGGAAGAGGATGTGGATGATGAGTTTTGAGTCCTGGTTGAGTTTTAAGTTGCGGCTGGCGGCCAGATGTGGAGACACTCGCCAATCGTCAAATCACTCACGCTGCTCCGATGCCTTCTCTTTTTGTCTGCTGTCATTGTTCTCCAAACGCCTCGAGCCTTTGAAGGAAATGGTTTCATGAAAAATAAGTTTTCCAAGATCTGTTTCTTTTTCCCTTTGTTTAGTATTCATAACAAAACCCATTTTTTTTAATGTCATTATATTAATCTGTTTCATTCTTGTTCTCTTTGGATGACCCATGGTGTAGTCGCTCTTTTAGGGATATGCTTCTTTAACACAGTATTTACAACGTTAATAACTAGCTTCCATTGAACTATTATTAAGACGCTACTGATCCTATTAGTTTGAAATCTTCAGGGTCGGGAATGTGGGGGACAAAAACATAATTTCTTGGACTTTCCATGCCTTTTATTGAGAGGACACAGTGGGTAGAGTTAGTGGGTATGACATGCCGTAAACGACCCAGCATGGGAGTCGTTGGCCTCAGCTTTAAGGGCTTTAACCTCCGTATATGGGACCTGCAATGTAACCACTGTGCTAAACCAACGGCCCAAAAAGAGAGTTTTAAACACACATACAAAATGACAGAATAATTTATTTG
This sequence comes from Labrus mixtus, assembly GCF_963584025.1. NCBI lineage: Eukaryota > Metazoa > Chordata > Actinopteri > Labriformes > Labridae > Labrus > Labrus mixtus. The sequence continues at coordinate 26,378,130 of NC_083626.1, forward strand.
GTGCTATCAGTTCTTTCCAGTCACAACAAGGCCTTTCTTGAGTCGTCACGGCCCTATCAAGTAAACAGAAGTAAAGAAAACGAACATCAGCCTTTAGTCGCAGTATTTAACTCAACATGTACAAAGATCGACTTGTTGTCTGTGCAGTTTATATTCTACATTTCATACTGCATACATGAATTTAGGCTACCAGATAAACTGTACAGAGAACTTGGGATGAAAGCCTACTTTGACATCTTGCATTTTAGCTTGCAGGAGCTAGCATGATGATGGGAATGTTTGAATTTCATGATGGAATGATCTGTCCCATCACTTCCAGAAAGTATGGATGAGCTCTTACGGGATCATGAAGGTGCATAGTGCTCTTTCTGTTCTGGTAAGGTTAGGATGGTAATAAGTCCTCTACAGTTTTTCATTGTTTGAAGACATATTGTTGCAGCCACGTCTCATGTGAAACATTTACATAAAATCTCTCTCTGCATGCTAACATTTTCTAATTAACACTCGGCACAGATTCAGCTGAGGCATGCTGGGATTTCAATCGTGTTAGTCATAAACCAAAGTATTGGACTACATTTAAACCATACGATTGTGCCTAATGTCACCAGAGTGGATTAAATTCCTCCATGGTGGAACATGAATGGCTGTACCAATTTTCATGTCCGTCCTTCCAACCCAACCCCCCTGAAAAAGTCAACCTCTTGGTGGCCCTTGGGGTCTTGGTATGTTTGTGTGCCGTCGATCTGATTGGTTAGCGGTTGTCATGTTGGGCTCTTTCAATCAATCAATCAATCAATTTTTATTTGTATAGCGTCAACTCATAACAAGTGTTATCTCGAGACACTTTACATAAAGCAGGTAAAAGACCTTACTCATTGTTATGTTACAAAGATCCGGTCTATCCATCATGAGCACTTTAGCAAAGCAGCAAAAGTTACAGTGGTAAGAAAAAACTGTCTTATTAAAAGGCAGAAATCTTCGGCCGGATCCCCGGCTCATGACAAAACAGTCTTCACAGGCCTAGACTGCGCCGGGCTTGGAAAGGGATAGGGGGAGAGATGGGATAAGATGCAGGAAGAGGGATAGGGAGCAAGGGGGTGGGGGGAGGCATCACAGGTTACCTTTCTGATGTATCCTGGTTATAAATGAGCCGGGGTCAAGTTACCAGAAAATCTGAGTTAATCCTGAAGCTGGATGTTTACCTGAATGGTCACCTTTTTGTTTTTGTACTCGTACTGCTGCAGCAGCTCGATAGGCCGGATTTACTTAACTCCATTTGACCTGGATTTACTCGTCTGGCCTCTCCAGCTTGTCTTGTTCAGTCTCCACATATTTTCCAGGCATGTTCGAGTTTGGCAGGTTGACTCGCTGTGGATCAGGTATTAAAGACGTTTGCTGACACACATGGAAAAGCAGCGAGGAGCCGGACACGGTAACAGTCTGGATGCAGAGCTCGTAGTCTGGTTGGCAGGGGACGCAACACTTTCTGGAGTATTTACAACGGGTATGAAACCTGCCTTTAAAGTGGCCACGACAAATGGTTTTCATTACTGGGCTTTTATGATTGCAGAAATGAACTTACTTTGAGTCCTTTCACTTCTGAGGAATGTATTAAGGTGGCTGCAGCTCTGGAATGAAGCTGTGATTAAATAAAAAAAGCGAAGTCACCTCTAAAGTTGTGCAAAGGGCTGCAACTTCTTTCACTCTTATGACAAGTTTGGCTTTAATGAACTGATAAATTGTTCCCTGTAGAGAAAAGCTAAAAGTGACCGTCAGCGCTTTCTAAAATCCCAAGCTGACATTTTTGACCAAAATGATTTAGTGGCTCTGGTGGATGGTTTGTTTTGTATAATCCTGTTTCCTTCATAATCCTTCATTCTTTGTGCTGAGCTAAAAGTCTTTCACCTTTTGCATCATCACATCACCTGATGAAGCCATGCCGGCGAAAAACATGTTGTTTATATGTGTAATTACAAAAAAGAAGAAGTAATTCAGCCATCTTGTGTGCGGTGACTCTTCTCATTTGCTGTTTCCTGCCATCACCTCCTGCACCATGATGTAAGGACTGACAGTGCTCGATCGTGACGTCGGCCCTGAAAGGGTCTTTGGGCAGACCATTTACCTCGCAGAGCTCTAACAGACTTTTTTTGTCTTACGGTCTAAATTCATCAGTGTTTTATTCAAAATCAGAGGAGGAAGAAACGGGTTAAATATCCATATTTGAGAAGCTGGATCCAGATATTCTCCTCACTTTTTTAAACTCTTTAAAGGCTTTATATGTGATTTTTTGATCCGGCAGATGTCGCCCTTGAGCACCAGCATGAAACCAAAACAACTCGCGCTGCATTGTTGTGTTAGCATGCTAATGCTAGCGATCTTTATTCTGCTCGTATCTTCACACTGCATGTAAATTTACCTGAAATGAGCGTGATCTAGAAACACAGTTAAGCAGTGAGTACAGTATGTTATTCTTCTTTTCTCTAGTCCCTCAATTAAACAACTTTTATACACGAGGGGAGGAGTCAGCCGGCCGTCCGGGCGATGTAAACAAAGTGAAGATAGGACTCTGAAAACTCTGAAAACATCACAGACAGTGGGACTCAGGTGTTACACCCATTGTAGACAGTCATGACTCACAGAGTTATTTTCAGAGGAGATACTTGATTTCTATTATATTTAAGTGTGAAAAATCACATAGAAAGACTTTAAGTCACTGAAGCAATTCATGAAATAGTTTTTTAATGACTTTCTCTCAGTGTCCCAGTGGTTTAAACTCGACACCTGGAGGTATTTTCTCCAGAGCAGCCCCTGATGATGTCTCACTGGCTCTGGCTCCTGACGTCTCACTGAAGCCGAAGCTTTATGCAAATGAACACAAGAAGCCTCCACCAACACCACCCCAGTTTTTATAGCTCCAGCTGAACCCACCCTGAACATCTCCTCAGGCCCCAGTGTCACATTTCTTAAAGGTGGATTAGTTCCTCGTCCGCACATGGAGCAGTGCACATTAAACTGTCCGCCCCTCAATGGGGGGGTTTGTACCCCACGAGCCTGATTTACAACTTTCATTCAGAAGATCCCTGACGGTTCCCTCGCTTCAGCCGCCATCTGACCTGGAAAACGGTAATGGTGGACCATCTGCTAACAGATCGCTGCTTTTTTGTACCTTAACTGCTGCTGCTTGAGACTATCGATTACTGCAGTGATCAGTTCATCTGCCGGCCGTTTCCCCAATTAACCCTTTAGTCTGTAAAATGTTGGACTGCAGTAAAAACGTCTCCAACGTGGTGAATTGTTCCTTAACCTGAAGGTATTCATTTTACAAAATATAAAACAAGAAAAAGTTGAATTAAAGCCGTGCACTTGAAGCTGAAAATATTCAATACACCACAATAGGTAACAATTAGGTAAAAAACAGATTTTCCCCTTTTAGTTGACGCATGAACCTTTTCAAATATGCATCAAAATGACACAAATATTACAGAAAATCTGCTACCAGCAATAGAATAGAATAACTTTATTGATCCCAAACTGGGAAATTGTGGCGTTACAGCAGCATGTTATCCAAACACTCAATATGAGCAAATAAACACAATATAATATTAAATACAAAGTAAATAAGCATTAAAAATATCAAAACTAAGAATGAGTATATATACATCCAGGATTTAACTAAGCATTACTTCTAGTCTTAAATATGAAAAGATTAAATACAACATTCTTTGCTGGCGGTAGATGTATATTTAGTTGTTTCTTTATTTTCTGCAGAAATGTTACATGTGCTGAATTTAAACTACAACCACCTGATAAATCAAACGAGTATTCCAGCGCCACAAAATGCTCGTTACAGCGTCCAGGGCCCAAACGTCTGCTGTAGATCACGCGTTCTCAAAGTTTTCACAGTGAGAATATTTGGCTCTCCAAGGACCGCCATTATCAAATCAAATCAAGTTTATTTGTGTAGCACATTTAAAAACAGCTTCACCTGACCAAAGTGCTTTACAGGCAAAGCGTAAAAGCAAGAAATAAAAATAAAAACATGAATCTATATATATGCACATACATATATAAACACATAATACACACACACAAATATATATATGTATTATATTATTAGATATTCTATTATTAAATAGATAGGGCTATTAATCTACATCTACAGTTTACACAGGAGGTCGTTTTATTCCTGATATTCATATTATTTATTATTGACTGCACACCACGCACTGCGGCCTGCGCTCACTCTCTGTGGCCACTCCAAAAAGAATCCAAACTCGAGTCATATATTTTCTGACTGTTTTGCGTCGTTTGTTGCTAGCGGGTGCTGAAGCGTCCCTGACACCGCTAACGTCGCCTCTTGCACTTGTGCTGCGTTCACTGTCGGTGACTTGTCTGAACATGCTCGACAAATCCGCCGCACTTTTCTTTCTAATATTTCCTGTTTGGAGCCACAAATGCAAAAAAAAAATGTTAAAATATATTAAGAAAATAAATATCCAGAGACTCCCAGAGTACCACATGAAGGGATCATGGTAGCACTAGTGAATGAATGCTGTTGATGATACTTTCCAGTGAATTGACTGATTAGTTTACGGATGAACTATTTGAGCTCTAATCTTGTTTGTTTGGATGTTGTTCTTTGTTTTTAGGGGGGTTGGAGGACTCCCTGCGTCCCCTTATGTAATCAGGACTTATGTGTAAATGTCTCGTTTGTTTAAGAGGTGTCAGTCGCTGTGACGACGGTGTGACCTGCGCTGCTTTACATGATGTTTGCATTGAATTTAAATTCAGTCACATGACCTCCTCCTCCTCCTCCTGCATGGAGAAACTCTTCTTCTCTGGTTTGTTTCCAGGCAGTTTTGCCTCCATTAGTGCACAACTTTTATTGCTCCTCCACATTGTTTTGTTCGCCTCTCTTCATGTCCTCTTTACTTTCTGAGCGGTTAGTGGAGATCCTCACTTCAGGGGGAGAGTGGATGTCAGAGAGGGCGACAATAGGTCCTTTTATGTGGTGAGCGTTATCCTCATTTCCTTGTGCTCGCTCCAGGGGGACCATGTGACCGGCTCTCATTCAGGTCATGTCGGCCTGTTCAGCCTTTGACCCTCTTAAGAGAGGGGACGAGTCCCTCAATGTCCCATTCATCCCCCATACAGATGTCTGTGTGCATTAATGTCTGACACAGCAGAGGTATGACGATCCTCTGACAGGCCTTCATTCACTTCTTCAGCTGATACGAGGAGTTAACTGTTTCAGAGTCTTTATGACCTACACTGACACGCAGACGAGGCCTGCACCATAAGAGAAGAATATGTGACTATAGGTGATTTACATTGTGCAGTATTACAATAATAATATGAAATGGGATAAAAATAAGTGTCATATTTTATGTCTCTGTTGTTTTACACCAGGATTCTCACGATACTAGAGTTTTAAACTTTGATACGATTCAAGTTAATGTCAAACAATATATCCATACAACAGCAACAAAAATCTAAATCCTAGTCTGTCAATATTGGGTAATTGTTTTTAACGACCACTATTTGCATACAAAGTTATGCACACTGTCTTAATTGCAAAAAAAACAACAGATTTGTAAAAACATAAATATTGCTGATTCAGACCCTGTGCAGGAGTTTGACTGCAACTTTTGACTTCGTGACAAAGATGTAGTTCTTTTTTAGAAAGCTTCCGTACTTATCGATGCGATTGATCATTAAAATGGTGGAGATCGTATCGTCTTTTAAAACATGAGGTGTTGAAAAGCTTCAAACATTTTGACAACGTCTGTGTTTGCGACATGTCCAACCTGAATCAAAGCATTTTTTACACCAATTAATCTGAGGATAGCTAGTGGCTAGCTTTAGCTCCATTTGACTGCATCTGAATGTGGTACTACAAAAGTCCCTCTCTGCAGGGTGCTGGTTTTTGCTCAGGGGTCAGGGGTCAGATCGTGCAGAGGATGGTCTTCTGTTCGACTCCTATACATGACCATTTACCACATGTCATCCCTGTTTCTGACTATCCAGTATCCTCCTGTCCTCATAATAAAACATAAAAAGCCAGATAATCATAATAATGAAGTAGTCCCCTTCTGGCCTGGGAACACCTTGGGACCCCCCAGGATGAGCTGGGGAGAGGGACGTCTGGGGAAACTTGCTGCCACAAGACCCGGCCCCCGATTAAGCAGAAAATAATGGATGGATAGAAGTAGTCCCTCTTTGTGTCTGACTTAAAAAAGTGAGAAAGCTAAAATCTGACTCTTCTAAAACTAAATATTCCCTTCAGCTGACCTCAAATTAAACATTTTAAGAACATGTGTATCTGTAGTGCATGGTCACATCTGTGATTCTGTGTTTTTCAGCCACTAGGTGGACACAGATCAGAGGCTGTGCACGGCTGCCATATGTGTGTTGAGTAATAAGAGGATAAACTCTGAGTGGACACGAGCTCTTTTGATCTGGGTGATTTTTTGATGTGGAGCTCAGCGTCTGTTGTGTCTGTGTTGTGGTTTATTCCTGCTGACCTGTGCAAGGTTTTTTTTCTTTCAGCTCATTTGATTCATTTATCTTTGGGGGTTTTCCCTCTCAGGTTCCCACACTGGACTCATCAGTTTAGTGCGTTGTTGTTGTTGTTGTTGTTGTTTTACTTCTTCTTCATCGATCTTTGAGCACCACGGCTTCGCTCTCGGACGCAGAAATTGAAATTCTGCTGTGAATGAATCTGGGACATTTTGTGATCTGGCCAAACTGGCTAGACTGTTTTTTGGTCAAATCTAAATGACAATAGCTTGAAACAACCGACATCCATGTGAGCGCCCCGGGGCTTTTTATTTTGACTATAGGAAGTGTGGTGTGGGGGGCAAAGTCGATTGAGGTCAGGGCCTCTTGTCGACTCGATTAGGGTCAAATTGATAAAGAAATCAAATCAGCACATTCAGGTCTGTTTTGCTGCATTCTTTTATTGCTTTATCACATTATCCTCCAACATTCAAGTCATGATTTGGTGTTTTCTTCCTCCTGCTGTTGTTGCCTTGGCACCCGGTCGTTTTTGTCATCAGACTCGGTTTAGTGTGTCTGGTATGTCTGGGGGGAGGGGGGGGTGGACGTGGGGGGGGTGAGGATGATGTGGCTTCATTAACAAGGAGACAGATGAGTCACGCAGGGTGAGACCTGCAGAGATGCACCAAAAACATGAACCCTGCTGACCGGTTTCGACACGACGCAACGCTGTGGAAACATGCTGTGCTCATTCACAGAAACATTCTTCTGCTGTCTATGAATGACTTCATTATATTTATATGAAACAGACGCTCACTGCGCAAAAACATTTTGAGTCATTTTCTGTCATTGTTCAAGCACAATATTCCAGATCATGTCTGGTTCCGGATTCTCATGAGGGCTCATTTGATGCTGGTCTTTGTTTTATGTGATGGCAGACTGTCCTGTTGGGATCTTTAGGAAACACAAAGGTCGTTTCTCTGCGGTGTGAAAGTTTAATCTTTAAGCTGGGGACCAATTTGATAATCGAATTGGTGAGGTAACGGTTTAGCCAAAAAAAAAAAAACCACCAAATATTAAATAGTTCATAGAGAGGGCGAGAGAGAGAGAGAGTGGGGAATCACATGCAGGAAACTCCAAACTCCCTCTGCACCTTTAAGAAAAAGCTAAAGACCCAGCTCTTTCATGAATACCTACTAACTTAATGATGATGGTCTCCATATTATTGATGATGATGATGGTAATGACGATGGTTTTTGTTTGATAACGACGACTTATAAGATGGTTTCTATACTGATTAGAGCTCTCAAGAACTGCCCTCAATGTTGTGCTTTGCCTCTGGTCACTTCCTGTCAGCACCTGTGTGTCCAATCAGACTCAAAGCTGATCGTTTGCTCTTACTGACATTGTTCCCTTTTTTCTAGATCCTTGTTTGTGTTGTACTTACTCTCTGATGTACGTCACTTTGGATAAAAGAGTCTGATCAGTGAATTGTAGAATTGTAGAAATCCAGGCCGCCCGCCTAGAGGACTATAGCCTCTGTGCATTGGCCACTCCCACTAACCACTACTCCACTGGCGCCCTGGTAGATCACATATTTGTACACTGGACAACAGCACAAACACTTTTGTCACTATTTCTTGCACTTAATGAACTGATCGATTGTAGCAATTATAACAAATAAAATGGTTAGTAGGATGAAAATCTGCTTTCCAGCCACTCTTCTTTTTCCTCAGCGCGGTCTTACAGGCTCCAGTCCAGAAACTTATTACCGCTGTGATTGAGGAAAGACAATCCTCTTAGCACCAGAAGCCTGTTTTATTTCTAGGCCACTGACTGAAAGTCTCTGCGCACAACTCCTGTCAGTTCAGCGCGGGCTGTCGGATATCCTCTCTGTGTGTGTCTCTCTTATACCTTCCTTTGTCCGCTACATGGTGGGCCCTCTTTTTTTTTTTTTTTTTTAAACACAACCCCCCCCTCCTCCCCTCGCCTCGCTCTTCACCTCTTTACGGCCAGAGCCGGCAGCTGCAGGGTTAATGTTTAGCAGCAGCAGCAGCAGCAGTAGAGAGAGAGAGAGAGAGAGAGAGAGAGAGAGGGAGGCAGGAGTAGTAGCAGGAGGAGGAGGGGGAGGAGGAGGAAGGAGAGCGGCAGTGAGGTGGGGGCTGGTCCACAGCTGTTGTAGTAGGCAGGGTCTATCGGGGTATAGGAAGCCTGCCTCATTCGCCCTGGAACAATGGGAGACATGGCAGCCTCTGCAGACAGCACACACACACACACACACACACACACACACACACACACACACACAATGCACATGCCCAAGGACGGGCCTTCTCTTCTAGCCGTGTAGCGTAGAGGAAACCGGCTTCCTCCGCCACACTCGCAGGTTTGACGGCTTGCTTTGAATGGGGAGGGAAATAATCTCCTCCGCAGCCGGAAAACAGAAATGTAAGGTTGTGGCCTTTCTGTCTCTCCTGGTTTTTTTCTCTCTCTCTCCTTCCCTTTTGGTGCCTTTTACATTTCACTCTGCTGTGAGGAGACCTCGGATGCGCTGACTGAATGACTGAAAAGGCAGCAGGAGAAAGGTGAGCTGACCTAACGTAGGAATCAAAGGTGGGGTGGGGGGGGGGGGGGGGGGGGGGGGGGGGGGGCTGGTTTTATAAACCTGCAAGTTATTGTCAAACATATTCAGCTGACGCGGTCTTTTCTGGATCTTTTCCCACATGTGTTTGCTTGTTGTTGCGGCGGTTCTGTGTCCAAAGCAGGCAGATGTTTACTCTAATGAGATTTAAAAGATGTGACAGCGAGGGGACGTGTGTTTTTAGGAGGTCTATTGTGACATGTACGGACTTAAGAGACCCCCAAAATGCGAGTCAGAGGGGGAAGAATTCCTCGATCTTTAAATCCTGACATGTCGCTTTCTGGGCTTTTTTCTGCGGTGTTTCCTCGTTTCAACAACAATTCTGTGGCAAAATAAAGCTTGTTTTTTACCTGTTAGGGAGGTCAGTGATGTGACAATTGGGGGGATGGGGGGGGCTTTGAAGACCCCATAATGAGACAAGAGGTGTATACTTGCAAACCTATAAATACTGATAGATTCACAGCTGACGTGGTGATTTCTAGTTTTCTTTTCTGTCACGTTTTCTTGTTTTGTGTCAAATTTAAAGACAGTTTTAACCCGTCTGAGATTTGAATTTGAAGTTATATGAGAACATGTTTTATGACGTCTACTACGACGAGACGTGATCGTAGACATCCAGGAACGTGAGTCACTAGCTGTAGATTCATAAACCTGTTTTTTTACTGAGTCATTTCCACAGCTCACTTTGAGTTTTCTTCACTCTTTCATCGTGTTTCATGTTCTGATGGCAGTTCAGGTAAAGCCAGGTTTACCTGCCTGAGATCGATGTAATGGAACAATAGGGGGGGTGGGGGGGCGCACATGTTATTTAGGGGTTTTTATTGTGACATGAACGGACTTAAAAGACCCCGAAATGTTTGTTTACAGGTCTGGATTTGTAGTTCTGTACGTTCTGATCGATGAAGTGTTTTTTGCTGTGTTTGCGCGTCGTGATCACGACTCTTAGTCCAAATAAATCTGATTGTTACCGGCTGTATGATATTAGTAAATAATGGGGTAGGAAGGCCTTCTTTTTGTCTTTTTGTGTGGTTTGATTGTGACATGATTGCACTTTGAAGAACCCAAAACATAAACACAAAGGGCTGAATTTCTAAATCTGTAAACACTGATTTGAATCTCTGAGCTGACATCGTGTTTCTGTGTCAAAATAAAGCAGATGTTTTTTAGGGAGCGCCGATAGCCTAGTGGTTATGTTGAGCACTCCATGTACAGAGGCTGCAGTCCTCGTTACAGCAACTGTGGGTTCGAATCCGTCACCGCCCCCCCCCCCGCTCTCCCCTTAACATTTCCTGTCTCTCTTCAGCTGTCCTATACAATAAACACACAAAGGCCCAAACATATATAATAATAATAATAATAATAATAATAATAATAATAATAATAAAGCAGATTTTGACCTGTGTGATGTTCTGTGATAGTAATGGCCCCTGCTTGTGTGTAGTTCCATTTTGAGAAGTATGGGACCCTGACACGTGAGCATGTGGTGGATTTATAAATCTTTGAACACAGATACACTTTTACAGCTGACATGATCTGTGATTTTCTCATGTTTACTTCTTGATTTGATGGTAAATTTGTGTCCAAATAAGTGAAGATTTAGACTTCTTTGAGGTGATGTAAATGTATTGATGGATCTCGTTTTGGAGGAGTCTCGATGGTGATTGAGGGGAATTAGAAGACCCTAAAATATGAGTCAGTGGGGTCTTGATTTATACAGCAGACGTTATCTTTTTCCAGATGTTTTGTTTATTTGAGCTTTTAATTCTTCAACAGGAAGAGGAGACGTTGTGCTCGGTTTAAAGGTGACATGAAGATTCTCTGTTTGCTTCATGTGACGGCTGAATCTGTGCTGACATGTAGCAGATTAGTGCCTGTGTGACGTGTTAGTGCTGAGACAGCAGGGGAACATGTTTAATCGATCTATCGTAACATAACTAGACGATGGAAAACCCCAAAATGTGAGTCGAATGGTGAATCTGATCCGTAGATCTCATGAGCTTTCTGGGGTTTTCCCGAAGTGTTCAGTTGTTGTGATGTCGACTAATGCCCTAATACAGTCGATTATTCCGTTTTTTTTATGAAACTGATGTGACTAAGAGGAAATAAGAGTTTTGTGAGGTCTAATGGGATATGAAATGACCATGTAAGGACCCCGACATGTGAGTCAGAGGAGGAAGTGGGATTTGTAAATCTGTAAATCGTACAGATGACATTTTGTTTTCCTGCTATGACGATGATTCTGTTTCTGGTTTTACTTGATTGAGACAAGAAATGTGACAGTAACGGCAGATAAATGTGTTTTTTTGTGCATCGCTTGTGACATGAAGGGACTGCATGATTGTGATTCAAGGTAGAGAGGTGGAGTTTCATGTGCTTTATGTTTAGCGGTGTTTGCTTGTTGTGATGAGGATCTCTTGTCAAAGGAGCATATTTCTCCTGAGATGAGATGTAAGCGATGTAAAGCGCAGCAAGGTGAGGTTTAACGGCGACATGAGAAGACTCTAAAAGCAGGTATGATTTGCTTCCTGCGTTTGTTTTCAGGTTAGCTCTGTGGGCTAGCTTACATGCTAGCAAAGCAGCATCACGGCTGCTTTGTTTTGGTTGCAGCAAAACAATGTGTCATAAATCTGCCAGGCGAGCGTGCACACTGCTGCGGGTTTACAGGCTTCAAATGTTTGTGGTTTAAAAACAAAAAGCACAGTTTGTGGTTGTATCAGAGACGGGGAGGAGGACCTGTGATGCGCTTCCTCCGGGGTGTGTGTGTGTGTGTGTGTGTGTGTGTGTGTGTGGTGGAGGTCGCCTGGCACAGATTTTGAAGAAGCATCATCCCTGCGTTCACTTTGATTGCTCTCAGACATACATGGCGCACATCCAACCTTTTCAGGGCCCTTTTTTTTTTTTTTTGGAGAAAGGAGAAAGGAGCTCCCCTCCTCCTCCTCCTCCATCCCCTTCATCCCCTTCATCCCCTCCCCCACCTCTCCCCTCTCCTCTCTCTCTCGCTCTTCATCCCAAATATTGCTTGTGTACGATTCGTCTCGGTGTGTACAGCCAAACATCAGACAGGAAACAGCACAGAGGGAGCCCGGCAGCCTGATTCTGTCCCCCCCCCCCACGTCTTTGATATCTATCTGCATCTTTATTAATGAAGCAGACAATCACGCTGTATCAGTGCGTCTGCAGAAAAAAGAAATCAGACTTTTTGGCCTACATTCTTCTTCTTTTGGTGTCGGAAAAAAAGATTCTCTCCTCCCCAAAAAAATCTGGTTCAATTCCACCATGTGAGGATTTAGGTTTTTTTTTTTTTTTTGTCACATTGTTTACATCTCCCGCCTCCTCCTCACTCTGCCTACACAGCGAGAACTTCAATCTGCGCCTCACCAGATTGGCAGATGGAAAGGGTGGTGTTTGACATATCCTGAGACGGTCTTCGCCAATGCCAAATCCCCCAAGAGAGCGACGGAGGAAAGGGAAGAAGAAAGGCACAAAAGCTTCTTAAATCATGTCAGAGTCGCCTTTTGATTTTTTTTTTTTTGTGTGTGTGCCCTCATTCCAACAATCTCATCCACTCGACCTCATCTTGCAGAAAAACCCGCTTCACTCGATATTTCATCACTTCCTCAAAACACAAAAAAAAATCAATCTGTCCTTACTTTGCTTTTTTTTTTTTTTTTTTTTGGTGCCGTGTTGGTGATCTTTTGCTTCTTGGCACATCGGATCACAGTCCACAATCTGCTCCTTCAGGTGTATCTAGGTGGACGCAGCTCGACCAGATCACCCGGCCCCCGCTCTATTAAAAACCAGATTGAGAGGGCAGATGCTCAACACCTCTAATCCCATTTCAGTTTGACAAGATCTAAAAGGATCAGGCCCCGTGCCCCCTGCAGGACCGACGCTCTTGGAAATGAAGAGTTAACACTGCAGCTAAACAGATCTACGGCGAGGAAGACAGACGGCAGCGTTCCCGTTTTGGATCTTTAAATGAAACCTCCGGTAGAAAGTGAACATGATTAAGTGGGCGCTCTGTTAACGGGGGGAAACCCGCATCAGACTGCAAAACTTCCATGTGTGTGTGTAAAGTCCTGCGTTATCAGAAAGACGTTAAAAAGGGGGAGTTCTTAAATGCTGTGTCTGCTGAATTATTCATCCATCTTTCTTTCATTACACTTTACAATGACTCAGAGATGAAAGGAAAGACGAGATAGAGGAGTGTGGGGGGGGGGGGGGGGGGGCGGGGGGTCTTGTGGTCTTGGCATGGGTGGCGTCTGCCGAGCACTGGTATCTCCCGAGGGCAGCGCAGCGTCTTCCTTCTCCTCCCTGGTTTCCTGTTCACTCGCATATTCGAGCAAAAGCAAGAACATCACAGAGGTGACATTGGTTGAACAAAAAAAAAAAAAAAAAACCCCAAAAAAAGCAAAAACCAAGCGGCTCCTAAACCTCCCACAGTCCAACTTCTTGAAATCTTCTTTTCTGTCCTATGATTGGAGACACAAATAGGATTTGGCCACGAGATGTGAGGAGGTTTGTTAGCTGAGTAGAAGAAGAAGAAGAAAGAGGAGGAGGAGGAGGAGAAGGAGAAGAAAGAGGAGGAGGAGGAGGAGGAGGAGAAGGAGGAGGCTGCTGCTGCAGGAGTTTTATTTATTGAGATGTGTCCCTGTGTGTTTTTCTCTCCCTCAGCTCCTTGGTGCTGTTGTTGGGAGACAGAGGCGCCTGACAGGAGACCGACTCCTCTTCAAGGATCATAAGAGAGCTGAAACCACAGGTCAGTCTTTTCATTATGTCACGTTTGTGCCTTTAAAGTAATAATTATATTAACCAGAATATGAAAAGTTTCAAAAGTAAAACAAGGTGTTAATGCCATTTAGAATAACTTAAATACTTGAGTACTCGCTAATTATACATATTTGTACCGTAAATAAACATCTGACACAGACCCCCGGCAGCCTGCTATGATGTCTGCGGTCTTTAAATCGCAGTTCATCTGAATGAAGAGACGGGTGATGCTAACCCTCCACGAGTCTGTACTAACAGACACTTTGAAGTTCTGCACAATCCTGCTGCATCTTCTTCCAGTCTTGTAGCTGTTGTTAGCCGTGATGTTCTCCTTCCACACATCTTAATGGAAGCAAATCTCCAGTCGCCTCTTCGGTCATTAGCGGGTTAATCTTCTCTGGTGTCATCACAACGACGTGCGCTAACGGGGTTAGCAAACGATGTGACCTGAGACCTCCTGTTACCTTCATGTGCTGTAAGCTCATGTGGTTAAACGTCGGGCATTTCTGTGATATGTAGGTTTAAAGATTTATTTTTGTGCTTGTATTGGAGAGATAGGACGCCGGATAGAGTTGAAAACCAGGGAGAGAGAGAGAGTGGGAAATGACATGCGGGAAATAAGCCACAGGTCAGATTTGAACCTGGGCCGCCCGCTTGGATGACCGTAGCCTCTGTACATGGGGCGCGCGCACTAACCGATGCACCACCAGCGCCCCCACATTATCGTTCTTATCGAAACAATAAGGGAGGGGTCACAAGTCAACTGATTATTTAATAAGCCGACTTCTTCAGTAACTCAAACATTGATGTTAGGGTGCGTTTACCTGACCTTTGAACTCAGAGCTGTGAGGAGTCATGAGCATCATGACCCAAATAATTGAAATCGAATTGAATTGTGAGGCTGTGGACAATACCCAAACTAGTTTTTTGGTTTTTTTTGTACCTCATATCGTCATGGCAACACTGATCAATATCACCACACATCACATCTTGTGGCAGCTCAGAGCTGTGAGTAGTCCCACCCGAGTTAACCACATTCCAATTACGAGTTGGTAACAAGTCGGACAAGATACACGAGCGCGCCAGGAGATCAGATCACCCGCCACACGCCATATACGGGTGTTTTTTATTTATTTAATTTTTTTTGCATTGACAGGTCTGAATTTGCTCAACCTACTAATCTGCATTTTCTTTTGATGCCCCAAACTCGTGGAACGCCCTCCAGCAAACTCTAAATATCCCTCTCATCCAGAGTTTAGGAATTTGATTTAGAAAAACTTTGTTTCAAATTGTAACTCTTCTAAATGATCTCGGAGGTTTTTGTCACGGATTCTTAGTGTTTGTTGTGTTTTGCTTGTTATCTCGACCGCGTTGAAAATGAGGGAAACCTCAGTGTCGTTTCGAGAATAAATTGAATAAAGGTTTGAAATGAAATGAAATGAAATGAAATGAGTCACAGTGGTGGGTAAATAACTGACTTCATCAGCAGAGTCGGCCAGTCCTAAATGACGCCCACATGGCTCCGCCCCTCCTCATGTCAGGGTGTGCGCTGATAGGCTACGAGACGGAGAACCTACACAGTGATAGTCTACGTGCTCAAAGTGCTTTAGGGTCTCTTCCACCACATGGATTAGCATCTCTAGATAAAGAGGCAGCTTAAAAAAAAAACTAGTGACTGGTAGAGTTTTGAATCCCCCGCTCACAGTGGCAGGTAGGCGAAAAATGTTAATTTCCAACCCTGCCTGGCGATAACAGCACACTGCGAGATAGGATACTATCGGTGTGTTTGATTTGATCACACAAAAAGAGGACTACGTTGTTAGTAGTTACAGCTAAAAAGTTAGTGTCGATACATAGCAGCCATGTTGGATTTAACTCCTGATGACGGATCAGAGCGACCTCCTTCATGAAAGTTGTTCTTGTGATCGTTGTTCTTCCTTTGAAGTCGTCCATGTTTCCTTCTGCTTTTGGGTTTGGGACTGAGGATTAAGTCCAGAAGAGCTGCTGTTCGTCTCACATCTGGATGACACCTTCCTGTTTGTTTGTGCTTTGTTTATTGTTTGAGCTTGTTCTCGTCTTCGTGCTGTCACACCCATGAAAAAGTGAATCTGACCTTCTCCAGAAGTCGCTGCTGGGTTAATTTGTTTAAAAGGACACCATGACTATTTATTTACAGTAGATGACACGTTGAGTCCCCCCCCCCCCCCCCCCCCTCCTGGTGTCCTGTTACACTTTTTATTTGTTTGTGATGAATGCTCAGCAGTGTCCCCTCCTCAGCTCACATTCTTCATGTTCAGGTATCCGTTTGAGTCGCTTCAGGCCCGAACAAAAAAGCTCCACATGCTCTGCTGGCTCCGAGGCCAACACATGATCCTCTGTGTTTTGTTCTGTGATTTGAAGGGCTGAGCCTCGCTGCACTTTGTTTACACTTGGCAATGTCGCGTTTAGTGGCCGTGTGTGTTTCTGAGACGGCTGGATTTAACCAAACAAAACAAGAAAATCAGAGCTGGCTTTGACCTCTGCTCCTATCTGTTAGCTTCTCCTCTGGTGGTTCTCTTTATGTTATCACTTACAGTCTCCTACTCACTGAGCCATAAATCTTACTTTAGAGTCACACACACAAAACAAAGACTCCTTTTGTTATGAACAAACATGATACACTATTTTTCAATAGTGAACATTTCAGCTTGTGATCAAAAACAGACTCAATGAAAAACATGTTTTTAAGAGGGATCAGAGATTATTTAGACATCACTGTAACTACTTGGTCAATATTTTTATTGCTTTTTCCTGAGTCGGATATGGATCTGCTCCCAGGTTTAATTGGTCCTTCCTTGGCCTGAGCTATACGTTTCCACCGAGTTAAAAAACAGGACGTTAAATTTTCCATAATCCTGCAGACAAACAGAGAAAATGCACAACGACCATAAACTTTCTTGGCTCATCTTTAAATAATATAATGAAAAGAAAAAGAAGCCTTTTCAGTGCATGACTGTGAGTTAAGATGGCGTGTTTCTAGCCTGCGGTTTCAGTACTTTCTACCTCCATGGAGACCCCGCCCTCCACCACTCAGCGCTGCCGTGTTCAGAGCGGCTCCAGTATCCCTCCCTGCGTGTCTCTGGGGGGTTTTTCTCTGTGGCGCTCGAGCGGCTGAAAGTCTGCCAGCCCGAGCTCCGTGGAAGGAGCTCCCTGGCACTGCAGGCCCGCTGAGACACACTGACCCTGTCCTCTGCCCCCTCAATGAACCTCTGTGTGCTCAGTTAAAGGCCTGTCACAGGCTGCAAAACCACCAACAAGACGACAATGATGCAGCTTACAAAAGAGCCAGCAGCCCCTGTGTCTGTCTCTTTGCTCTCTCTGTACATTCAAACTTAAAGACACAATAAGTTAATCTGTAAAAGCAGAGCTCACTGTGAAGTCACTTTGACCTTCTGTAAGTCCGAGATAAAAAAAGACATCAAGACTAGAAAAACAAGACGATGTTAGAAAAACATATTTAGATTAGAGCTGCAAACATTCGTCTGGTTTCAGGTTTTAAATGAGCTGATTTGACTGATTTTCTTTTTTATTTGACCGCTTTAGATCGCTTTTATAATTAAACTTTTCTCCCCCATGTTCGGGGACAGTCATCAGACCCGACCCTGCTGATGAGCTCAGAGCTTTGTTCACATCGTGATAGAGCAGCGGATCAAAAGTCAGAAGGGAAGTTTACATTTTCACAGCGAGGCCTCCCCGATCACTCTCTGGTTGAAGCTTCTTCACCGGATTGGCTGCTGTGTCACGTTAGGTCATAGTTTCCTGAATATGTTTCTTTTTCACAAAACAAGACCCTAGTGTGGTAGTCAAGACCACATTAACCAAGACCAAGACCTGAGTGCTCCGAGACCAAGACAAGACCAAGACATACCCGAGACCTGAGTGCTCCGAGACCAAGACATACCCGAGACCAGAGTGCTCCAAGACTGAGTCAAGACCAAGACCTGAGTGTTCCGAGACTGAGTCAAGACCAAGACATACTCGAGACCAGAGTGCTCCGAGACCAAGACATACCCGAGACCAGAGTGCTCCGAGACCAAGACAAGACCTAGACCAGAGTGCTCCGAGACCGAGTCAAGACCAAGACCTGAGTGCTCCGAGACCGAGTCAAGACCAAGACTAAGACATACCCGAGACCTGAGTGTTCCGAGACCGAGTCAAGACCAAGACCAGAGTGCTCCGAGACCAAGACAAGACCAAGACATACCCGAGCCCTGAGTGCTCCAAGAGACAAGACCGAGACATATAGGGATCGAGACCGAGTCAAGACCAAGACCAAGACCAAGGCAGGGCGAGACCGAGACCATAAATATCTCATAAAAATCATCATCTTGTCACTCACTTAAACCGTAACACCGGGAAGGTTGCAGCCGTAACCGTGGGTTACAATGCAATGAAGTAGAAGGAGTTTTCCGTCTAATCTCAGTAATGATGTGGACAGTAGTGATGGTCTTGACCGGTCTTTATTTAAAATCCGGAGTCTGCCCAGTCTGAGACCTTCAAAAAGTGGTCTCGACACTCCACGACCCTAAACACTAAAATCTCCTTCCGGGAGATCCTGGATCAATGACTTAAAAATCGTTATTTTTGCATCTGCAGCGCTGAGGCCATAAACGTCTCAGCGTTTCATAAACCGACAGCAGCAGTATTTAAAAATCAATCGTCTGACACTCAGGAAGGCGCCGCAGACGTCTAAAGGAGTGTTTGGTGATAAATAATGGACCTCTTCATGCCCCGTCATCAGATGATCGGCTCTGTGATTGGACGTCGTGACGACTCAGATCAGCTCTTATTTTAGACGTGAACTCCTGTTGGATTCTGGATGAACGTTTTATTTTACTGCTGGCATTTTCAGCAGGCAGCTTGTGACATTAACTCTGCACATCAAAAGAAACCGCAGCAGCAGCAGCAGCAGCAGCAGCGGCGGTGGCAGAACCACATTCTCCTGTTATATTTAGCCTCACTTTTTGTTGTCTTTTAGTCCACGCTGTAATTTCCATCAGAGTGCAAACGCAGAAGGGACGTGTGCCTGTTCCTCTGCGCCGCTGCCCCGGAGCTTTAATGTGCATTAGAGAGGAGGAGACGAGCTGGTATTTATAACCACTCCCGTATCCAAGGTCAAATGGATGGCTAATATCTGCTTCCTGCATTGATCAGGCCTCCATTATACGTGTACGTCTGTGTGCGTTCAGTCAATCGCAGCTCAATAAGCCCCTCCACATTTGGGATTCAGCAGCGTGCGGCGCTCGATAATCTTCCTGTAAACGCTTCACAAACGGCTCCGGTTACACAAAGCCCGGCCCAGCTCTCTGCTGAATTCTTTTGAAACTGTTGGAAGCTTTCAAACGCTGTGCAGAGAGTGTCTTTACTTAGTGTGTGTGTACAGATATAAACTGTACATTAGAGCTTCATAATTCATCACTATTCACTGTTAGCGTGACTTTAAGCCTTTGCTCTAAACACGCTAACACTCAGTTTATCGCATTATAGAAATACAAACTATTCAATGTGAACAAGAATCGCTTTCACACTCTTCATGTACATCTGATCCTTTGAATGGAGGCCTGAGTGTAATGGATGGAGCTCGTTAAGCTAGCTGTCAGGTGAATCGGTGCCAAATTAAAAACCACGAGTTAGAGCTAATGTACTAATGTTTAGTAGGGCTGGATAAAAATATCGATTCGACAATGCCATGATTTTTTTCCCCAGTTCAATTTCGATTCAGGGACCCTAACCCTATTTCCGGTGTAATGACACCCCGCTCCAGTGGGGGGCGCTGTGGGTGCCGCCGTACTTCCGCATACTGTAATTTAAGGTTTTATTCTTTGTTTATTAAAGAAAAATGCAACGATAAAACAAATTTTTGAGTCAGTTTAAACCAATACAAACAATTCACAGATAATTATTTAACAAATATCAGAAGGTACCGTGATTAATTATCTGGGTATTTCTGTCATCTTTGCGTCATCATTAAATCCATATCGAATCGAGTCATGACCCAAAGAATTTAAATCGAATTGAATTGTGAGGTTGTGGACAATATCCAACCTAGTTTTTTTTTTTTTTTGCACCTCATATCGTCATGGCAACACTGGTCAGTATCATCACACATCACATATTTAGGGCGGCAGTAGCTCAGCTTGTAGGGACTTTGGGTTGGGAAGCAGCTCAAAATCTGGAAGCTGGAGAGCTGCCAGGGCGCTTCCCGAGTACTGCCCAGGTGCCGTTGAGCAAGGCAACGAACCCACCCAACAGCTCTGGCTCGCTCCCTGAGTAGCGGTGTACAGCGAGCAACATGCTGTGACGCCAGGTGTCGATACTCTGAACACAAATTTACGCGACTGTTTCGTCCCCGAGGAGAGCGTTTGAACTGTTGTTTGTTTGTGTGCGTCACCTGTTCTCGTCAGGACACCTGTAAAACTGTGCCAGTCCCTGATTGGCCAGCAGCCACAGAATCGGCCTCGTCTCATCCGCTCTAATGACTCCTTAAGATGTGACAGTTGGATCTGGGTCCACTTCAACACACACATACTTACACACACACACACACACACACACCTGGAGCCTTGCCTACTAGACTGGTTGTGGGCCATTTGTCCTGCAGGGTGGCGTGCTCACAGACTCGGGCAGCTTGTGCGCTCTGCGTGGCGCTGCTGTTTGATCTGTGGATCCGTTCGTGTTTAAACCTGAGAGAATATGGACACAAAGGCTTATCTCCTGATGCAGTCCACATATCTGAAACAATGCAGGGTGAACGGATCGGACTGTTTACCCCGTAAACCTCCATATACAGTAGGTGATGTGTTGTGTGTGTGTGTGTGTGTGTGTGTGTGTGTGTGTGTGTGTGTGTGTGTGTGTGTGTGTGTGTGTGTGTGTGTGTGTGTGTGTGTGTGTGTGTGTGTGTGTGTGTGTGTGTGTGTGTGTGTGTGTGTGTGTGTGTGTGTGTGTGTGTGTGTGTGTGTGTGTGTGTGTGTGTGTGTGTGTGTGTGTGTGTGTGTGTGTGTGTGTGTGTGTGTGTGTGTGTGTGTGTGTGTGTGTGTGTGTGTGTGTGTGTGTGTGTTGTGGAGGTCAGATAAACAGTCTATAATAATGTTAATGTCATCAGTGTTTGTTTTAGTCTTTCTGTGAGAAGCAGACGGGCGGAGTTCAGACAGACGCAGAATAATCATCTACAGATCTGATTGTTAATTAAGTCGTTCATGATGTAAATACGTTAAAGGTTTAAAGGTTTCCTTCTTCTAAAACGAGAGGATTTGCTTCTTTTGAAAACTGTTAACGTGTTTGCTTCAGATTTTTTAGAGTTAGGAGGATTAGGGTCAGGAGGACACAAGACTTTTAAAAATGTGACTGTGGACTCTGGGAAAAAAGAAGATTTATCTGACAAATGTTTGTCTAAATGAGGAATAAATTCACAAGTTTAAAATGTTGCTTTAGCTTGACTAATAGATGTTCTTGTCTTAATGTTTTGGTTCACAAGCTGAGGATTTATTTTGGGTTCTAACTCTATTTTAAGTTCCTGTTAATGACCCTTTTTTGGATTAGTGGAGTTTAAAATCAAACTACATGGATACAAAGACATAAAATAAAATAAGAAGAAGTTGGAGAACAGGATAGAAGGCGTCCTGAGAGTCTTCAGTCTCTCTTTAAACAAACAGAAACAAACCACTCACACAGAAACAGTTGGTGTTATAATCCCTCTGAACGCAGCGCTCTTACTGTGCAGCCGACCTGGACGTGACATCATCTACATAACACGAGCTCTGAGAGTTAATTCAAATGTTGATCCATTTACCTGAGTCGCCTTCAGGTGTTACTGTCTGTCCGAAAGCAAAGAGCTTTACGAGCCGTGGAGGAGTATCTGTGCCCTGAGTTTAACCTCGCAGACAACACAACGGGTCAACCACTGTGATTAAAGGTTGTGGATTAAAAAAAACGTCTTTAACATCGACATTTTTAAACATGTTTGATAGACAGAGGCTCAGTGAGTGTAAAGATTTAATTGACAAACTGTATCATTTTGAATACAAATTTGAGGTGCATTTATATGGAACTGAAAACAATTCTGAACGTACGCTGTGACGTTTCTTGTTCTAAATCCACTCTGATCCTGTATTTGATCATGTCTATAAACCCCTCTATTTCAGCCCTGCTCAGAACAGGCTGTTTCTGTGTCTGTACCTTTAAATATGTAAATGAGCGGTGTCTGACCACGCCCCCTCTCTGGAAGGGCTTGGGTGTACTCGGTGCTTTCTCGCTCCATGTCCTATTGTTTACGGTGAGAAGGCAGACTCAGAGGGCAGAACAAACACCTAGCTGTGGGAGTGTCACCCATCTGGGGGAGGGGCTACTGCCCTTTGTGATGTCATGAAGGGAAAATCTTCAAACGGCCTGTTTGAGCACACATTTTCTGAAAAGTGGTTTCCTGAAGTTAACACAAGAGATTCAGCAGTTAAACTCTGCCGTGTCTCCTCCCGTGTTTCAGATGAGAACAATGTCTGATGAGACAGAACAGAGAATGTGTGAGGAGGACTTCGGTACGGACGAGGAGGGCGAGGAGGCAGACGTGGAGTCGTACCTGGAGGACAACAGCAGCGAGCTCGTGGACCGACTGCGAGAGCTGGAGGTGAGTGAACGAACAAACGCTCATTCAGAACGAGGAAAAAGTTTGGAAATAAGATGATTTGTTTTATTTTAGACACATAATCCTTCCATTAGGGTCTAAATCCTCTCCTGTATACGGACATAAGACGTGGTATTAATGAAATACTCACATTCTTTCAGTAAATACTCATCCAGCACACACTTCCCTAAAGGTGACAACAACCTGTTTGAGAAGTTTAAAAAAGTCATAGAAATAAATATTGTTGTTTTATATGGTATGTATTTGACTGTGTTAAAACGTGCACTTGTGACTTTTATGACTAGTGGTAAATATTTAAAGGCAGAATATGCGATGTAGCAGAAATCAAGTTTATCCTCTGAAAATAACTGCTTTCCGAGTCCTATCTTCACTTTGTTTACATCGCCAGGACGGCTGGCTGACTCCTCCCCTCGTGTATAAAAGTTGTTTAATTGAGGGACTAGAGAAAAGAAGAATAACATACTGTACTCACTGCTTAACTGTGTTTCTAGATCACGCTCATTTCAGGTAAATTTACATGCAGTGTGAAGATACGAGCATAATAAAGATCACTAGCATTAGCATGCTAACACAACAATGCAGCACGAGTTGTTTTGGTTCATGCTGGTGCTCAAGGGCGACATCTGCTGGATCAAAAAAATCGCATATTCTGCCTTTAACAGTGACCTGGTTGTATTCTTGTTGACTCAGCACTTTATTCCGTCGGTAATGGAATCTGCTAAGTCAGTCAAAGATCGCTGTAGCTTCTCCGCGGCGGCTTCATTCAGTGCCTCTTACCTTTTTTACCTCGTTAGCTTTCTTCATGGATTTTGTCTTTTGTCTTTTTTTAATACCTTGCTCCAAAACCAATCAGCCTTCAGGGAAAAACCAAGTTAAAGAACCCGGGTTTTTCTTATTGACTGTGAGCTGTTAAGACTTTTATTATGGAGAATAAATCCTGCTTTTCCCTCAGAGCGAGGAAACTTCTTGTGTCATCAACCTTTATTCCTGTGTTGGATTATGGAGATGTGCTGTATCTGGGCGCCTCGGCCAAATGTTTACAGTCATGTTTGTTGAGATTTGTTACTCATCACTGTGACCTGTAAAAGGCCGTCCTTGAAGGCGCACACATACACTGGCTGAGTCTTTATAAAGCTCTTCTTGGTTCAGTTCCTTCTTATTTATGTTAAAACCTCCAAAGAACCAGAAGCCACAACGCCTTGGGTTCCTGTGATGTTTTTAAACTCTCTGTTCCGCACTGAGCTCGGGAAAAGAGCGTTTAGTTCTGCTGCCAGTATGACTGACCACATGTAGTTCTGCGTTTTGGTGCTCTACAGTTTCCACCTGATGTCGCCCCTTTATTCTGATTACGCTGTTTGGTTTGCTCTCTAGCTGACGGATTGTTTCTGGAGCGAGGCCGTTCACACATTTAAAAATCAGAATTAAAAAAAGAAAAGTTTGTGCTGCAGGGAAAATCTTTAAAACTGGAGGATCTCATTTCACTTGAAGCCTTTCACTCGATCTTAAAAAGATAAAAAACGCAAGACAATTGGACAGTGCCCGATGTGTTTCTGTGATCTGTGATCACAACTCTGCACTCTGTTCTGTGTTTTTATAATATCTTCAAAATCTTTGTTTTCTTGGTTCATAGTTATGACATTAATAATGTTCATGTTGTTTCTTCACAGGCAGAAAACTCGGCTCTAATGCTGGCCAATGAGAGTCAGAGAGAAGCTTATGAGAGATGTTTGGATGAGGTGAGATCACGTTGTAGAAAAGGCGTACATTTCTTTACTTCTCAGCAAAGTACTCGGTGTTAAATTGAACATCCTCTTGTGTTATTAGGTGGCCAACCACGTGGTCCAGGCTCTGCTGAATCAGAAGGTAACATGTAGCTGAAGTCTGTGTTTGGATCATTCTGTAGTGTCATACATGTAGACTGATGTTTTCTGGTGTTGTCACTGTGCAGGATCTGAGAGAGGAGTGCATCAAGCTGAAGATGTTGGTGTTCGATCTGGAGAGACAGAACCGAGCGCTTTGTGAGCTTTTCCAGCAGAAACTGCCCAACCACCCCACAGCGCACTACCAGGTAAACCAGTCCATCTTCCACTGTGAAGTTCTCCTGCTGGTGTCTTTAAAGTCTTAATTTAAAACATGATGTAAACGTTCTTCACTGGAAGTAAAAGTCCTGCATTCAAAGGAGAATTTGTGTTAAGTTTTGAAAAGCCTCTTAAAGGCTCCAGGTGCTTAAAAGTGCCTCAAGTGACATCACTCAAGTCAGCGACATTTGAGGATGAGTACAAGTTTCAAAATGAATAAATGGAGGTACTGAATTATAAAAGATGCAGATGGTTTCATCTCTGCTACATTAGTTTCTACCAGCATAACACACATGTATGTGGAAGAGTTGCATTGTGGGTAATGTAGTCAGCAGGTTTTTAAGGGGTTAGGGTTAAACTGTTAAGGCTACATTAGTTTCTACCAGCATAACACACATGTATGTACTGTCTGTGATAGAGTAGCATTGTGGGTAATGTAGTCAGCAGGTTTTAACTAAGGAAGAAGATTGAGCAGCATGGTATAAAATAGAAATACTCCCTAAAAATAACGACATGTCCTCAGTGCACGGATCTGATTCACGTCAGCCTCATTCTTTCAAACTGTGGTGAGTCAGTAGAGAAGCTCAGTCTTTCCCCTCTGCTCTTTGTTGTTTCCAGCAGATGCCAGAACAATGTATCTCTAGTCATCTGTGTGTATAATAGCCTGCAGTGTGTACAGCGTCCTCGTAATTGCCTCATGACTCTCCCGTTACAGGTCCAGGCGGGACCCCTCCCAGACTACAATGCACAGCTGCACAATGACTCTGCCAAACAGGTGGAGCCTGCACAGACTGAAGCACAAGCCAAGGTGATTATTACAGAGGACACACTGCAGAGCTTTATACTCCAACATCAAGAGGGGAACAGCGGGATTATATCAGAGCCTCTGAACGAGACTACACCCCCCCCCCCCCCCCCCGCCTGTTTGTGACAGGACTCATTAAAAACCTAAAGTGGTCTCTTCCTTCCTGCATCAGAGAGCGTGTTCTCATTTCATCATGTCGCTTTTTGGTTAATCCAGCAGAACTACAGCCCATAAAGTGGTTTATTAATAATATATTTCCCTGAACCCTGAGATTAAACTCATAGGACACCTCCCGCATTATAACTTTAACTTGTATTCGTTTGTGAGCTTTGTCTCATAATGTTTATTTTAAGCAGCAACTGAGACTTCCCTGTTAGTCCCCCAAGATAATAATAATAATAATAATAATAATACTTTATTTGTATAGCACTTTTCTATACAAGTAACAAAGTGCTTTACAACAGAAAATAAAAGCAGAGAGACAATTAAAGCAACAGGCAGAGAGTAAACAAGCAGTCAACAAAATCAGACTAATAAAATAAAAATAAGAACAATTACCAAAATCACAGAGTAAAAGCATTTTTATAAAATAATGTCTTGAGTAGGGATGTAAAACAAGGGACTGAATCTGCAAGTCTGATCTCCTCTGGCAAGATGTCATGTGAGCACCAGAGTCCGATGTTACATCAAGAAGCAATCTAATTACATGTTCGATGACGACTTTATTCATCATGGAAATCTGAACATTTCTAGTATTTATTCACATTAAGGTTGACCAAATAAAGTCGATGAATTTTTTACCACCATAGAGAAGGTCGGTGATCTCACATCAGTGCAGAAAGGATGTAAATAACTTAATCCAAACCATAATCTTTACTAAACCTAATCAATAAGTAGCAGAGGTCGTCTGCCAAACTGTTCAATAGTTGTCTCATGTTCAGGCACTGAAACTACTTTGATTGAACAAAAACATTTATGGTTTGTGCAGAAATATAAAGTCCTTGTTGTTGTGTTTTGGACTTTGTTGGGACAAAGGCTGAAAGAGGATTGTGTGTTTAAAGGGAGCTCTGACATTTGCTCTTTATTAAACTATTGTGCTATAAAAAGCGAGTCTACTGTTCCCGCACTTCCTGTACGCACACACTCTAAAAGGTCTTTATGATCTGAATTGTTTGGCTCTTAGAAATGACTTGTTTACTGACTGGAGATCTATTTGTGTCCAAAAGGGAAACGGCTACCGCACACAGCACGCCTCTCCGGGCCCTCGCGGCCCCGCGGCCTCCATGGAGGCCCTGTCCCCCTTTTTCAAGAAGAAAGCACACATCCTGGAGGTCCTCCGCAAGATGGAGGAGACGGACCCTCTAAAGTTCCACCCGTCCACCACGAGCCTGTCGTTCTGCGACTACAGCCAGGTGCTCATGTCCACTGAGGCCGTTCTGGCCGCCGCAGAGCCCCTCCCCCTGCAGACGCACCACACGCACTGCCACTGCTCGCGCACGGACACCGAAGCACACCAACATGTCAACGGCGACGGCGGGGCGGTGAAGTGCGAGGGCGGGAACACCTGCTGTTTACACTGCAAGAGGAGTCCAGAGAGTCCCCCGAAGACATGCAACCAAGTCTGTAGTCCTCCTAAAGCAAACTCCGCCCCCCAGGGTCGCGTCGCCCCCGCGGCTGCTACAAGCGAATGTCACAGTAAGAGCAGAACGGTGGAGGCCGCTCCCTCGTCTAAACAATGCACCAAGAATGAAGCCCACCAGCAACCAGCAGGCGCCGCCGCCGCCGCCGCCCATCCCTCCGCCGCCCATCCCTCCGTCACCCATCCCTCCGTCCCCTCGGATCAGATCCCGGAGCGGATGGAGGAGCAGGAGGACCCTGAGAGTTTTCTAAACGCCTCCGTAGAGCTCACTGGTTTCACTCCTGTGAAGGACAGCGAGCAGATCTCCCACTGTGACGCAGAAGCGAGCGACGGCGTTCAGAACGGCGTGGCCTCCTCGCTCGACGACCCCTCGGCCATCCCCGAGAAAGACGTCCCCGATCATCAGGAGGCTCCGTCCGGGAGAGCGGGCGCCTCCGTCAGCCCCAGCCCGTCCTGCCTCAGCGACGTCAAAGCCGCCGCCATCAACTCGCCGTCCAAGCTGCTCAAGTTCCTGAAGATCCCCTCGATCGGCGAGAAGTCTCAGGCCGCGACCTCCGCCGCCGTCCACCTGAGCCCCCAGCTCACGCGCAGCTCCCGGATCCCCTGTCGCACCAACAACTACGAGGTGTACCACTCGCCCGTCCCCACGCGCCGAGCCACGACCACGGAGAGGTGCAGGCAGCCCCCTCCCCCGCCCTGCAGGTCTGAGTCTTACCCCGCCACGCACTCGGCCCCGACCTCCCCGCCGCAGCCCGAAGACGTCTGCGCCCAACCCGTCAAAGACACAAGCTACAGCAGCGTCTCGGCGTCTAAAGCCGGCTCAAAGATGGCGGCCCCCTCCTCCTCCTCCTCCCCCCCCAAAGTCTCTCAGAGGATTCCTCATTATGAAAACGTCTGTAACATATCCAGAGAGGAGGAGCCGGCGCCGAGCCTCGAGAAGAGGACCACGCTTCCCTCCCAAGCGAAGGCGAACTGCGGCGGCGGCGGCGAGAGGAAGCTTGTGAAATCGCTGCCGGAGAGCGTCCTCATCCCAAGTCCCCAGAGGAAGCAGTCGTCCTCGACCGCGTCCGATTCCACGTCGGACGACGAGGAGGACTCGGACAGCCCGGTGTGGGTGAACCACAACAGCCTGCCCAGCTCGTCCGCCCTCGGCAAGGCTCAGAGCCGAGCCAGCTACTCCCAACCGCGAGAGAGACAAGAGGCCGACGTCGCCGCGCAGAGCTCCGAGGTCGTCCAGCCGCAAGCTCCGCCTCCACCTCCAGTCAGGAGGAGCGACTCCTCCTCCATCCCCAAGAGGCCGACGTCCGGCGCAGGGAGGTCCCAGGCCGACTCCAGTCACCACGCGTTTAAAGACAGACTGGCGGCGCTGGGGAAACTGAGGAGCTCCGAGGATTTGCAGGTCGGTCTCAGGCCGGTGGAGAACGTGAACGAGGGCTCGTACGCGGAGGAGAGGAGTAAGATAGCGGAGAGGCCGATGGAGGAGCAGAGACATTCAAAGTACGCAGACTCTCTGGACAGCAAACCGAAAGTTGCCAGCGTTGGTTTGAAGTACCCTCAGATGTACGAGCAGGCGGCGAAGTCTCAGCCGAAACAAGAGCTGTGCGTGACAAAGATGGAAGCGTCCAAGAGTAAAATCGGTCTGCCGTCGCCGAACGCGGACGCTCCGCAGGTGCTGCGCAACAACATCAAATGTCCCGGTTCTCTCAATCTGGCCTACAACCTCAAAGCGGGTCCTCACAGTAGCAACAGCCCCAACAAAATCCCCCCGAAGTCGCCGTCCAAGCCGTGCCAGCCGACGTCCGTCCACAGGGCGGGGAAGCCGACGGAGGCTCCGCGGTACTCGTCCAAATCCGAAGAGCGGACGAAGATCAGCGGGAAAGGGAAGAAGAATCCGATGTACGGAGACAGCCTGCCGCCGCCTCCTCCCAGACCTCCGTCCGAGGCGGAGAAGCCGCCCCCGCAGCCGGCGCCGAGCCCGCAGTCGGCCATCGAGCAGAAGGTGATGAAGGGCATCGAGGAGAACATGCTGAAGCTGCAGGAGCAGGACCGCGGCGTGCAGAGCGGCGAGGTGAAGCAGAAGGCCTCCAACGGCATCGCGAGCTGGTTCGGGCTGAAGAAGAGCAAGCTGCCCGCGCTGAGCCGCAAGGCGGACGCCGGCAAGTCGAAGGACGAGAAGAAGGAGTGGAAGATCAACATCCCGTCGGTGGGCAGGGACTCGGTGAAGATGGCCACCCGGTGCAAAGAGGGCGTGGAGGGTCTGAACATCTCCACGCTGATGGAGAAGGCGGAGGGGCTGAGGAGGGCCCTGGAGGAGGAGCGGGCGTACGTGGAGAGGTCGGGCAGAGGTCACTCCTGCGAGGTGGTGATGGACCCGTCTCAGGGGCAGCTGGCCGTCATGTACAGAGGAGCGCGCTCCGACAACTTCATGCAGCAGCTGCTGAACAGGTGAGCACTCAGCGGGGATAAGTGCAGCTAGAATATCAAAGACATTTCACATTTTAAATATAGAATAAACTCTGCCTACTTTCTTTTTGCATGCATAAGAGAAAACTGTCTTTGACTCGCCTGTGCAAAAACAAGGGGACATATTTAAACCATTAAACACACTGAAAATGAAAAGAGTGGGGACACTTCACTTCACTGCACTCAACTTGAATGTAAGACAAGGCAAGTTTATTTATACAGCACAGTTCAACAACAAGGTAATTCAGTGTGCTTCACACAAGACATCAAAAAGCATCATGACAGAGGAAAGAGAAGAAACATTACAATAGAAAATGTAAAAATCACTGAAATTATTAAATCTGAAAATATGTTCAAAAAAATAATTCAAATGAAATTAATTGAAGTAAAAATATAAAAACAGTTAAAAGTTACAGTGCAGAGTTAGAGTTTAAAATCGTGTTAAAATTGTTGAATTAAAGGCAGCTGGTGTTTGAGTTTTATTTGACTCTCTTGTAGGTCGTCAGCGTATCGGTGAAAAGTCCACAGTACAGATATATAAACCATATGTTTTACATGATTCATTAAATATGTTCATTATACACACAGTCGCATGCCAAAACCCTTAAAAACACAATAGAGCAGTTTGAAAACTTCACTTTGCAATCCAACATCAACATGTCCAACTTTAACCTCTCCTCATAATTTGTACTTCACTCTGACATTTTTTTAAACTGGTATCTTAATAAAGTTCCTGCTGCTTTGTTCAGTGTGATCTCCAGTCCCCTCGTATCTCTCTGAGCCGAACGTCTCCAAACGGCAGAGCACATAATGAATGTGAGTGTAGATTAGCCTGTGACTCACAACCTGAAGAATGTCTTTAGATTAAAAAAAACTCTGCAAGTCATCCGTTCACTCTGCCATTGTTCTCACTTTTTAAGCCTTTTTGTCCGAGGATGTCTTCTTCTTCTAGTTACAAGACGTGCAGCTTCACACATTGAGGCGACGATGACACAGATGTAGAATTTATAAGAGCGAGAGTAAAATATTTTTTAATTCAGTTACTTTTATGAAAATAGCAAAAGTCTGAGTTAATTTGTTTTTTAAAGTTGAGATCCAGTCTGCAGCCGTTAGAGGGGACAGAAGGAAAGATCAGAAGAAACACTTTTAGCTCAAACATGTCCGAGATGTCTTTGACAGAAACTTTGACACAAGCAGAGACATTTTTTAATTGAAAAAAGGGATTTTAGAAGATGAGTCATGTGGTCATATCTCCATGTTTTCGTCGGGTCTCTTGCAGCTGCTTTTTGATTACCTTGAATTTATCCGAGCAGCTTGTTTTGAGAGCCCTGAGAACAGACCGCTGCAGTAATCTAATCTTCTGGAAAGACGTGCCTGCAGACGTCTGCCAAGGTCTTACTTTGACATGACTTCACCGAGTCAAGCAAAGGATAAAAGCAGAAGAAGTTGTTGATTTCATGTGCAGTCCAGGATAACACCCAGATTTCTTCTTAGCTATTAGACAGACAGACAGACTTAAAGCAGATCTTTTAAACTTTCACCATGACTCATGTCAGTCTGTTGAGCAGCGTTGTGAGATGTGAATCTGAATAACCTCCTTATTTATCTGATACTCGCGTCAGTAAAGTCCCTAAATTCAGCCTCTGCCTGAAACGCTTAATTTCAGCTACTGTCTCTTTAAAGCCCCGCCTCCCCATGTGCCAGCTTTCCTCTGATTGGCCGACTCTGTTTGCAATCGCAGGGGAACATTTCTTTTTTTTTTATAAGATTTATTTTTGGGCTTTTTGTGCCTTTTATTAGAGCGATAGGACAATAGATAGATTTGGAAATCAGGGAGAGAGAGAGAGGGGAACAGGCTGGATTCAAACCCGGACCACCCACTTGGAGGACTACAGCCTCCACACATGGGGTGCGCCCACAAACCACTGCGCCACGAGCGCCCCAAGTCATAGGGAAACTCGTAGTGAGCTTCTGTGTGGGCGTGACCCTGAAAGAGCTGCCGGGGTGGGGGCGTGTCCTACAACTCTGTTGTCCCTTTTCTCTCTCTCTCTCTCTCTCTCTCTCTCGCCCCCCTTTTTGTAAACTGAGCATGCTTCATAATAACATAAAGCGTGCATGTGTTGTATTACGACGTTACGTACAAGAGGTAATCATGCTTTTAGGCACGGTTAGTCCTGGTCAGTGTGACCGCAGGCCGTGCCGGCCACCGTGGGATTGGCGCAGCGGGGGGGGGGGGGGGGGGGGGGGGGGGGGGGCAATCGTGCTTGAGTACGGCACGGTACGGATGGCCAGTGTGACCGCGCCCTTAAGTATGGTTTCACACGAGGGAGTACGCTAGACCCTAAAGGCCGGTTCATTAGATCAGTGTGAACACAAACGTACCGTACTCGGGTACCATGCCCGCAGTCCGCTTGAAGAGGTGGTCTCGGGTACGATTTATGTGTACTTGAGTCTGCGGGAGATGTGAACGCAACCGTGCTCAAATGAGGAAGTGGACTGCTATATGACGTAATCCTAAACGCTGTATCCGTGCAGCACGGGCCCCTGCAGTAGATCTGGTTCAACGTGACGGCTGAAACTTTCTTTCTTTCTTTCTGTGCTTTAATGAAAATGTGTTTGAAATCACAGAGTGGACGGGAAGGAGATGATCAGCGTCCCGCAGCGCCGGCTGTCGTTCGACTGTAAGACCTCCAAACCGATGTTCAGTCAGCAGAGCGACGTCATCAGTCGGGACGACATGGAGAAGGTACGCCTGGTTATTTCTTTTCATTGAGACGCACACTGACACTGATTGAAACAAGCTTCAGGCCTCCCCCGGTTTCATTCTTTATAGTCTCGGCTTTAAAAACCTGAACTTGGCTCATCATTTGTGAGAGTAGTTTCTGAAGACTCTCAATTCACTCACTGCTCCGTCTCTCGGCTGCTTTGTTGTTGTCTCACGCAGGGATCAGACAGAATCGGCAAGATCACGTCAGATGAAAACCTCGCCGAGTCGGTTCACTCTCAACACTTTGCAGGTAAGACGAGTCGGCCAGGTTTGGAAATCTCACGCTGAGTCTTTAAGGTTTGTGAGAGTGACGACCTGAGGAGTAGAAGTCTGGGAATAGATGAATTAATGAATGTATGAAGGATTCTTCAATGTGAGTGAGATGTCAGTCAGAGACACAAAAGTGATGTAGCATTGAAGAATAAGTCGATAAGAGTGATGGAGCGAGAATAAAAGTAAATCAGGAGTCAACTCTGCGTTAAAGTCGATCCCATCACAAATCTGCCCTGACAAAAAGTACATTTCTTATTTCTGCAGGTTTGTAACATCAAAACCTGAAACAAGTTACCTCCCCAGTCCCCAAACCAAAAAGGCAAAGCGTATCTTTAAACAAGGATTTATTTTATAACACAAATTCAAACAAAAGACGATCTCTAAACCTAACGTTTTAACAAAACCAAAAACAGGAGAAAAAGCAGTAAACTGCTTCTCAAACAAAAGACTTACTCAACAAAAAAACACAATTTTCAGAACTAACAAACTACGAAGGAACAAGGCTTTAACAACAATATAGACACGTTTGGAGGCCGAGGGATAACCATCTGCTGCTGTCAGTTTTACATCACGCCGCTCTTGCTGAGGATCCCAAACAGACAAATATTTCACTCTGACTTCATCCAGAGTTTCTCTCTTTTCTGCAGCAAGTCTGAGTGAGCTGATGTGAGAACGCAGCGAGATATTATCAGGAGAATTCTCCTCGAGCCAATAGAAGGGGGGGGGGGGGGGTGACGGTTATATATTGACTCGACTATTGCAATAGCATCCTTTTCGGCACATCATCCAAAGTCCTTAAAGTCCCTGTAAACCAAAAAATATATATGTTTTTTTAGTTTTTTATACAAAAGAAGAATGTATTATTATTATTATTATTATTAACCTACCTTTATTCTTGTTATCTTTATGATTTGTGTGTATGTAATGTTGCAATGTCTGTTGGTCTGTCCTTACTGTGCTGTTCTTTCTGTTTTTTAACTATTGTACAGTGTCTTTGAGTTTATAAAAGCGCTTATAAATAAATTGTATTATTATTATTATTATTATTGTTATTATTGTATCCTGTGACTGGAAGTTATTTTCCTCTCCTCTTGATGACAAAGCTGTTCTCTCACCTGCAGTATGATGCTGTTTGTTTCTGCAAACTCAACACCCCATTAATTACAAATAAATCACAAGATAATCTTTCTTTGTTTTGAAGTTCATGCTGCGACGTTACTCACACAGAGACTTCATTCTGTCTCATTCTGTCAGGAAGAGACCGAGTTTACTTTGCAGACTTTGGAGGGGTTGAATCTCGCTTAGCTTTTCGTTCTTAAACACACACAGTTTTAACGATGCAGCACAAAGGAAGTCTTGGCGAGGAGTGGGCCGGCTGCGTCATCAGAATGGATGAAAAGTTGGCCGTCGCTTCAGAGCCGTTATGTGAAGTCATCAGACCATGGCGATTGGGCTCAAAGATTACTTAGCAGTGAAACAATTTAAATACAAAACATGCAACAAAATATTTAAATTTGATTCCTTGTAACAGATAAACTTCTCAATACATGAACTATTTATAATCTATGAACGGGTTTCTAGCCGTGGCTAATTTGCAATATTGGTCCTGAGCTCGGCTTTCGGGATGAGAACAGAATCATGTCTGAAGCATTTTTCTCTTTATGATGTTTGTGTTCATTCTCAGCTCCTTTTTTAAGTATCAGTTTTAATCAGAGTATTTCTTTCTGCTCTGTGAATCTGCAACAATCCACGAGGATTCCACTGAAACGTGTAATTAGCATACGTGTGTAAAAAACACATTGTATTAGCATATCAAAGGTAAACAAATGAGGCCACGCCCCCGAGGAGAATCAGCGCGGAGGCTGCAGTCAGAGATAAAAATTAACAGTTTAGAATTAATGAGTTTACACTTCTCGGCTCCTTTGTACCGTCTTTTTCTTTATTCATTAATCTTTAATTATGTGAGCATCTCTTTCTCTCGAGTATGATGAGGAGCGAGAAAGACGCAGAATGCAGATTATTGTCATTACAGAGCGACCTGCTATCGTTCCTTTAATCTGATATTCTTCTCAGTAAAAGTGATTTGCTCTCATTGTACTTTTCAGTTTTTGTGTTTCCTCGTCTCTCAATCCGTCCTCTCTTCTTCCTCTGCAGGTTCCGGTGCGTCCACGTACACCCTGGACAGCGGCATCGGTACGTTCCCCCTCCCCGACTGCAGCAGCGGCGCGGCGGGACGCGGCCTGTCCAAGTCGAGGGCCGGCGCGGACCACCACTCCTCGGGGTCCCCGGGGAGGGCCGGGAGACGGGCTCGCACCCTGGAGCGAGACCTGACGTCGCAGGAGGAGTGCTACACGCCGCACAAACAGCTCATTCCCACAATCCAGTACGGCTCGGTGATGGAGGGGAGGAGCTCCGTCGGCGTCATCCGTGAAGGTGAATACAAACTTTGAATACTTTCTACAGCTCAACTCTGTCTTTAAAGAGGACATATCATCCCCCTTCCTCCACCTTTTCAAACAGTCCCCCTGTGGTCTAAATGAAACATCTGTGCTTTGGTCAAAATATAACATGAATCAAGCACCAGAGGAGGTTTGTGACCCTGTATAAACCAGCTCTCTCAGAACGCTCCGTTTTGGTGTGTGTGTCTCTTTAAATGCAACGAGCCCCGCCCCCTGAGTTTTCCCTGTAGACATCACTCCTCTGTAACGAGACCTGTAAAAAAGTTTTGCTCTAGGCTGGGGGTGGAGTCCATGAGTGGAGATACCAGGGGAGGGGAGGGGATTTTTTTTTTTACCAGAATCCCACTGTGACATCACAAGGAGAGCACATTTGAAACAGAGCATTTTTCTCTGTGTTGTAAGACTTATGCAGACTACAAACAAAGGACTGGATGGGTTTATTTCACATTTTGTGGGTCAGTAGACTCTCAGGTTACCCAGATAAATGTTCAAAAACACTGTACAAGTGGATTTTTCACAATATGTCCCCTTTAATAAAACATTAAACACAGTGCTTTTGTAAAGTTTAGGTGCTGGTATGTTTTCTACCACATCCTCACATATCCTTCAAAAAAATCAAACATCTACCTAATACTTGAACTAAAGGAAAGGTCAGAGGATCAACATGTCTCTGGGTTTCTTCCTTTAGGGGAAAAATGTCTGCGCCTAATCTCGTTCAATTAATCTGAAGGTGTTGGAGATCTCTGAGTGTAGACTAAAGGGAGGTGGAGGGTGAGTGTAGGACAGTCCTAATCTCCTCTTAGAAACATTTTATATTCTCATTAAATATGTTTGACCTTCCTCACGTTGAAGTTTTGAATTGAAGTTGTAAGACTTTTTGCTCTTTGATGAAAACCTTTTTTTTTTTTTTTTTTAAATCGTCTGCAGACAAAGAAGCTCACGGAGCCAACATGTTCTCCCCGCGCTCCAAGACCTGGACCTTCCCCAACCTGAAGACTCCTGCAGGCCCTGCAGAGGTTTACCTGGCAGTGGAGGAGGAGGAGGAGGAACCCGTGTCCTTTGGATCACCCTTCAGAGGGGTGAGCGTCACAGCTACTTTCAACACTTATCTAATGCTAATGAAGCTACAAAGGGTGACTTCAGATAGATCGTCTCCAACATGACAAACAAACTGTGTAAACACATTAAGGAAGTCACAAAAACCGAAAAAGTCAGCCCCTTTTTTTATTTATTTCTCTGTTAGCAATTGAAATGATCCTAAGTTCTTTGTTTTTCTCCACTTTATTTCAAAATCAAACTACATCGGTGACAGGGCTGGAAATCTACTTTCTCTCCTCCCTGACACTGTGACTGATGGATTCAAAAATATACCAGTCACTCATTTTTCTTTCCTGCCACTTAATTTTAACCGGCAGTATAATGTAACGGCGCATATTATCTAATCAAATCAAGGCTTACAGTATTCTAGTAACAGGTTTTTTAATGAAGGGAGATGTTTCAACTCTTAAAGAAAATACTGACGTGCTCTTTGTCTCGCTAAAACGTTTATTTTAGTTTATTATTTTAGAGTTTCCATTGCAGCCACGTCCTCGAAGGCGAACTCATTCAGCCGAAGTAGCTGCAAAATGAACCTCAACTGAGAGGCTAGATCATCAATTTGATGTTTTTAGAATCACTCTGTTACGTTGCTTTTATTTACCAGACGCAGTGACGGGTAAGGTGAGCAAATTAATCCATCACTGCAAAGAAAAAGGGATGCTAATTTCCAACTCTGGATGGTCACCGTATGTTTGTGCCTGATTCTAAATGTTTAAGTAGCCCATAACATCAAACGTCTGCCTCGAAGGGATGATGATCTGTACCGTACAGAACCATCTGTGTTTAGACCGAGAAGGACAAAAGACAAAGTTTGAGCTGTTGTCCATAAAAGAAACTAAGAGCATCAACAACAGAGTAACTGAAATGTCATGATGACAGTATGATAAACTTTATAGTCAAAGTGGTTCTAATGATCAGAACTCTATCTGGGTTGTTTTCTCTGCGTCTTATTTGATTTTTTTCCGTCTTCTCTTATTGAACGCCGCGGTGCAGTAGCATGACAGAAGGCTAATCTGGGTCACGAGCAGACTTCAGACTTTGCAGCAGGCAGTAAAGCAGAGATACATTTTTAAATGTGCACTCACATCTTACATAATGAAAAACACAGAAGCACATTCTGCCTCAGAAATTATTCATCAGCTGAAGATTAAAGATTCATTTAGAGACTTTCTGCAGCCCACTTTAGTTTTTTTTTCTCTTGCACCTCGAGGCGTTATGTAAGACCAATCACAAATGTCAAATGTTTTTTTTTTTTTGCTTCCTTTCAGGGCATGAAGGCCGGCGGCCCGTCCTCCAGCCGGGTGGTCGACCCGGGCAGCCTGCCCGTCCCGACCCAGTCCGGGATAAGCCGCAGGGGGAAGATTCGCACTCCCAGCGTCCCAGAAATGAGCCGCGAGGCCGGGTTGGAGCTGCTCAGGGAGCGACCTGAGGAAGCCATCTCCCCGAGTCGCCCTCAGGTCCTGGAGACCCCCGAGTCCCTCAGCGACTCTCTGTACGACAGTCTGTCGTCCTGCGGCAGCCAAGGGTGAGCCGGCCAAGGACGGGGAGGGGAGGGGAGGGGGGAGGAGACAATAAGAGCCAGCACCGCTCTCCACACGCCTCCCGGTTGGTTAAACTTTGATGCTGCTGACCAGCCGCCACATTTTGAGGGAAAGAAGAAGAAACTGTGCCCCCTTTGATATCCGCAGGAATATTGTGGCAATGAAGCCGTTTTTTTTTTCTTTGTTGCAACTGGAAGGATGGATCGATAAGACTTCTCCTCAGGATTTACAAATAAACATGAAGCCAAAAGCCACCAAAATGAAACAGGTCGTTCACCTTTTTTCACAATCAGACTCGACTGTGGACACGTTCTCTTTGACTCATGTGTACAGGACTACAAAAACCGCATGGCTAAGCTAATGATTAGCACAAAAAAAAGGGTCACTCCTGGTAGATGTTCAGCGACCTGTCTTCTGTTTCTCTGACGGATTCTTTTTGTTCTGCGCTGACGTTCTGTACTGTATCGATGCGTTCATCATCATCGTCATCATTTCCACACATAATGTATTTAAAACGAAAACATGAAGCTCCTTTAAAAAAAAAAAAAATGAATGTCCATGTCTGTGATTCTTTGTTGCTGAAGTCATGCATCACCATTTTAAAAATGTACAAACGATTTTATTGCTCATGTTGATATCGTTTCCAAGACCGATGAAGGTTGTCAGAAAATGTCTGTTTTTTTTAAATCATAAAACATTTAAAGGTAATATATACCAGCAATAATAACATAGAGAAGAGAAATGGCTACACTATTCAATGAAAATGTATTTCTATTATTTATTTATTTGAATGTTGCATCGTTTTTGTTTTTGTAATCTTTCTGTGAATCCTGCGGCGTCCTCGCTTCCTAGATTTGGTTCATATCTGGTGTTTCATCATCTCTGTTGCTGTTCGTTCCCTAGCCGATAGAGGTCCTATGTACCTACTGCCGTTTTTTCAACTTTCTAATTAAAATGTTTTCATTTAGTTCCTCGTGAGAAGATGTTGGGTTTTTTTTTTGTTTCTGGGCCTGGCAGCACCAGGAGGGAGCAGACCTTCAGTATGTGGAGAGGTGACAACTTGTGGCAGAAAATGTCAGAACTTTTTTAAATGCATTCATGTTTTAAAGCTCACAATTTTTTTTTATGATTGATGGTATGGGAAAGTATGCAAGCTTTAAAAATTACAGACCTTTAGTCATATTTTGGAACCAAAGATGCCACCAGCGAGAGAGGGAGAGGGAGCTCACTGTCAAGTCATTTTGGCGTCTCGCAGAGATGCAAAAGCTGTGTTGATGTCTCTTAAAAATAGACGGAAAGCAGAGAAGGCAACACGTACACACTGGCAACGTTTCAGTACTGAAACATTCCCGGTTCATTTGTGCAATTTAGACAGTGCCGGAGTTTGCCTGCAATACTTGGTAATTAAAAACAAGAAATTACCCGATATTTGCTGTCTAGGAGTTGCATTTTTGTTGCCATGGTATCGAAACAGGCAACGATATTATCGTCTGAGTTCTACGAATATTGAAGTTTAAATTCTGGTATTTTGACAACCCGAGTGCAGTTTGACTGTAAATCATTCTACTTACAAGTATTCAACTGATGTAGAGTTTGTGTTTGATGTCGCATTCAAGGGTTGCCAGAATAATCTAGTTCCTTTGTATTAGAGCTCCCCCTATATTAAAACAAGGGAACTAATTGATGCTACTTCACCTGGATGCAACCATCACATCACATATCACCTGTTTCCACAATGTTTAAATGTGATCTTAAAATAAGTTTCTTTCATTTGAACCAACATTCAGTTGAATCCATCGAGTTTCTGCGTAACAAGTCATCAACTCGTTAAGTAGTATGATTATATTTTCAGATTCTTTGAGGACTTTGCAGATTTCCCCAGGCACGAACTCTTTATCAGATTTTGTCAGACACCGCATGAATGCAACATGACTTCTTTATAATCCGATTTACTCGAGGCATCTGAAGCTACAAAATGCGTTATACAACCTTTTCTTTCTGGCGCAGCAGCACTCTGTAAAACCTGTCAACACTCCTCGAGTAAACCCCACAAAAACCATCGCGTTAGCTTCAATCTGAGCAACATTACTGAATCTGCTTTTTACTCGTTAATTAATTAGTATTTAAAAAAAACACTCCAAATACCCATTTCCTGCAGCATGAGTACTTTCATGATGAACAGTAGAGAGAACGTTTTGATGATAAAAATGTATTTCACTTCAGATTTTGAAGGCTTCCCAACATTGTTTTTTGATATTAATCTTGACATCTGATGCTCCTCACAAATTCTCAGAAGCCCGAGCCTCATCACACGGCTCGTTTTGTTCTAAAAAGTGTAACACACAAGTTACAATAAGACAGAGAAGAGCAGGAAAGCGTCTGATCTTAAGAAGCTGAAAACATCAAATGCTTGTTTTGAAAGCAGCTGCTGATTTTTTCTTCTGATTTTCACACCTTAACATTTAAAAAGTATTACTTTTAATAATAAATTAGATTTATATAGCGATTTACTTTTAGTCTTTCAACTTTTACTTGTGGTCGTTTCCTCCTGAGAATCACTGCAGGCAACATCAACATGCTTCAATACCTTCAACACATTTATTTGAGCAAATGTATCAAATTATTAGTTTCAATTTTACATCAATAAAATAAATTTTTCACAGTATACACCTTCAAAAAAATGTATAAGGTTAACATCATATCGTTTGGCAAACTAATTTCTAGACAACAGATATTTTGAGAAATGTACACAGAGAGAGGTGTGAGGAAGTCGCCCGTGTGTTTTTAATCCCACGTTGAAAATGTGGACTGATGGCTCGACTCTCCCTCCTCAAACTAGCGATGGAGTTAGTGTTCATTATGGGTATGACAGGCGTCACCGCTCTTACTCAATGTGTAGGAACAAAAACGATTACAGGGAGATTTCGTTCAGCGGGGAGAGAGAGGGGGATCTGTTGTCAAAATCATGGGACAGCACGTCTCGTGACACTCCACCAAAGGGAACTGAGGGAAACTATAAATAAGCTGAAATCACGAAACTCAAATTAACCAACGATCAGCCTCAGAAGCTCACACTAAAAAAAAAGAAAAAAAAAGGAGCCTACCATGTTCTTAATGTATGGCACTAAATAACAGTAAATATGAAAACCTTCTTTAAGTGCTGCTCAGCTTCAGGGAGGCGTTATGAAGCAACGCTCCCCTCTACAGGCCGAACAGGTTCACTGCAGCATTGCTCTATCCATTCACAGCCTTAATGGGACTAGCATTAGATTACCAGTAAAACTTACATTCAACCTCTTTGTTGTAAGTTTGAAAAAATAAAAGCAGAAAAAAACAAAGATTTTTTTTCTCAGTAATATAAGACCACAGAGGAAGTTAATTCAATAAATGAAGACAGAAAGTGAAAAGCACCAAGTGCAGCGCAGATTGTGCCTTTATCTCACAGATTAGTTTAGACTCTCCTCACACTTTGCTTTACTTCTTTTCTTTCTTCTTGTCCTGAGAAAAACAGACACAAAGAAACAGAATTAGAAACACAAAAGTGATCCACTGAAGTTTGAGATAAACCAGACTAAACTTGTATTTACTATTTAACCATAGTAAGTATTAAATGATGCAGATAGATTAACCCTTCAGACTCGATTATTTCTTCTTCTAAACCGTCAGCCTGTCTCTTAGACCCAATCCCAAACTGGCTGTTTGAGGAAGTCTTTCCCTTAGTTA
The DNA here is from genome assembly GCF_963584025.1 of Labrus mixtus. Taxonomy (NCBI): domain Eukaryota; kingdom Metazoa; phylum Chordata; class Actinopteri; order Labriformes; family Labridae; genus Labrus; species Labrus mixtus. Next base: position 26,419,562 of record NC_083626.1, read on the forward strand.
GCAGCTCTATATAAGATATGATCCACACGTCTTCACTGGCAGGATACAGTAACAGTACGTAACACAGTCATTTAAAGTAGCTGTGATTAAACCTCATCTTAAAGAGCAGACTCTTGATTCAGGAACCTTAGCTAACTATAGACCTGTTTGTAAGTGATAACATTAGTTATGAATTGACGTTACACAAATAAAGATTGTAAAGTTTCTAGATTTCCCACTTCTATGATCAAAGCAGTTTCATCAGTTTGAAGATGTTCTCAGTAAATAAAAGAACCAAAAACAGCAAAGCTGAAGTTGAAGAACTCTACAAGTAACTCATTGTTGTTGAGTTCAGCCTTTTCATTTGACCGTATTTGACTCGTCTGAGAGAGAAGAAGAAAAACCCTCGGTACCTTATCATTCATGGCAAGGATGACCATCAGTTTCCTGAAGATGGTGACGAAATCAAGGAACAAGTCCACACAGTGCCTAAAGGAATAAAAAAGATCAGCTGGATGTTAATGATCATCATTTCAATATGTCTGAACGACTCTTTTAGTTCAAAGAACTGATGCCATGTTTTACCAAACAAGAAACATTGTTTTTGTTTTCGTTCACGAGTAGGGAGTTTCCTAGACGAGTTATTTCCTAATCCACTCATTTCCTGATCGCTTAAACACAAGTTTAAATTCAGAACAACCAACTAGTCCAAAGGTAAAGAACACTCAGTAAACTGTCAAACTGAACACCATTTATATATAAATATTTAATCCGGATTAGCATGTGTTGCATGTGCAGTGCTAGCACCACCAACCCTCAGTCCTCCTTAAATCCACATACCGGTGCTAAATATAGCTACGCATCAATCACTTTGATAATCCAGTTTTACCTGACAAAGCCTACAAACATTTTTATCTCAGTTTTCTAGATGAAAATACTGCCAAACCGCACTGCTCCAACAAGATGCTATCTGTTCACTGAGCTTGTTTACATCTGGGTAGTAGAGCACAGAGAGCGGGCCAATCAAGCGGGGCTACAGCCTGGTTAGTGCTGCAGTTTGACCGGCATCGAGGGCCAATATTTAAAAATGTTAATAACTTGTTGGGCTGGTGTTTAGCTGACTAAACACGCACATCCCTAGCTATAGTATGTACGCTGTGAGCCAATAGAAACATCAGTCGAGTCCTCACCAGACGTAATCCTTGTCTCCGTTTTCTGCCTTTTCAATGATGAGCTGAGTGTCAAACAGGACGAAGCCGCACATGATGAGCAGCCCCAGGTACATGTGTGCCTGTCACCAGAGACAAAGAAACTGAATTAACACAGCACAATGACACAGAGGTTATAAAACTGTAAGGCTAATGGAAGCTCAGCTACCTTAAACAGCATCACAGAGCCAACGAACATGTTCATCACGGACATCAGGAAGAGCAGGGAGAGACCGGACATCAGTGTGCCTGAGAAGAAGAAGTTAAGGTCAGAGTTAAGTGAATAAAGAAAAGTATGCAGTAAGGAAATCCTTACGAGTCCCATAAATGATAAGAGGAGATTTACATGTCTCCCTTTGTCATAAAGCAGGTGTAAGTGTTTACCTGTTTAAATTCTATCAACTGAGAAAAATCCACAGTTGGTAAACTCTTCCTTTAGGACTTTTCAAAGGTTGTGATGGCACCATTAAACAGCCTTATTCAAACCGTTTTTATTGTCCCATTAATTTTACAACACAAAAGCTTTATTCTGTTGCTGAGTTAGCCAGAAAAAAAATGTAGGAAGCAATCCAAACATTGGATGTCATGAAGCCATGTATCATTGTACGGTCTTTCCACAGACTGTAGAAGAGACAGGTACCTACGTTTATTTTTACTGAAATACCTGAGTCAGAGGACAGTCTAAAAATGTCTGCTGAGTTATTATATCTTCCTAATTGAGGCACAGAACAATGCAGGTTTCTCAAAGAAGCTACTGATCAAAACAAAGCTCCTTGTTCTGCACAGTGAAGCAGCAACAGAAGAAGAGATGATAAGTGCTTCAGGGGTTTTTGGTTATTTTAACCACAAATAGATTCTGAAGAAAACATGACTTTGGATTAAAAAATGGAAAAAATATACAACGTTTAATAAACTGCGTTTACCTCCCAGGAACAGGTAGCTCCTGCGTTTGGCATAGAGAGCGCTGAGAGTGAAGCAGATGAAGATCATAGAGGTTCCCATGAAGGCCGTCACAATGATGCTGGGGAGAAACAAACCAGAACAAACCAGTAAGGCCTCAGTTAAAACAGATTTTTTTAAAGTATATTTTGGATTTTTATACCTTTATTTTAAAGACAGGACAGTGGATGGAGTCAGAGATTGGGGTGTTAGGACTATGCCTCAGTAAATGGGGCATGCGCACTGACCGCTAGGCCACCATCGCCCCAAAAACAAATTTTTAATTCAATGTGCAGAGACCAGATTCTCATTTTTGTTTGGTTTAAAAATAAGGTTTTGTGGATGTAATGTTTAACTTTTACTCAGCTAACTGCTCACTGCTTGTGCGTAGACATTAAACAGTCAGTAACCTTTCACACACCTTGGATTGATAGCGATGACAAAGTCCAGTGTGGGGCCGAGGCCGACGCCTGCAGAGGGAGAGAGAAAGGCAAACACAGCGTTTAGACTCATGTGTCTTTAAATTCACAAAGAAATCTCAGATCATGTGCAATAGTAATAAGTTCATATTCCCACAACATCAGAACTTCACCTGTGAAGAAGGCAAATCCTGCGAGGATGGCGAGTCTCTTCTTCTCCGTCTCGGAGTTGTGGGGTGTCATGGCGAGCCAAAACATCATCCCCAGGGACGCGAGCACTGACAGTATGCCGCCCTGAAAACAAGCGCAAAAAATGTCACTGATAGAAATCACTGAGCCACATCCAAGTCTTGGACCATGATAACCTTTTTTTAAAGAATGTTTTACATTCCTTTCAAACATTTGAAATGTCTGTTTCTCAGAGCAGCTGGTTAAACAAGAAAACAGATCTCGCAATACAATGGTAAGATAAGACAGAAATGTTTCTACCAGACAAACAGACTTCGGTCTTATCTCAACATCTGGCTGTGAAATCACAGAGCTGTACTTGGACCTGTGCTGCTTACTAGATCTTTCATTTATTGTAGTTTTTTCCTCCCTTTCTAAATCCTAACAAACAAGGTTTTCCAGATTACTTTTTTACTACTGTATATGATTCACTTTTCATGTGTTACCCATTCAGTATCTTCTAAAACAACAACCCCCCATGAGCCTGCAGAACATCCAAACACTTTCAGTTTGTTTCCTACACAGACGAATGCTGTTGTCACATGAAACACAGATGAAGGTGAATAAGAAACTTGGTATGCACTCTACTTGTAGAGTAGTGACAACAAATCAAGGGAAGAGAAGCATAACATCCGGTTAGCCATCAACCAAAGCCGAATACACACTGGACCTGGGTAACGCCTAGCTTCAAAATAAATGATCTACAAAGTTCTAATGGGTTGCAAAATTGAACTTTTCTGAAACAATAAACTGTTCAATATTACTTGTGCAATAACTTTGTAATTCACTGCTTTATAATTGTCTATTTATTTATTTATTCATTCAGTCACTGCACAATAATAACTGTATATACTCTTTCACTACACTATAACTTCACTTATTTGCACTATATCTCTATATTTATATTTGTTTAATTAATCAGTCACTGCAAAATAATAACTGTATATATTCTTTCAGCCACCACAACTGTCTATTTATTTATTATTATTATCATTCATTCACTGAACAGCAACGGCTCTGGCCACTTTTTGCATACTTCTCTCTCATATCACCACAAATAGATTTTTGTTGTTGTTGTTTTTGTAAACGCTGCTGTTGAAGATTGCTGCTAACAAAGTTTTGTTGTGTCCTTGTGTACAATGATAATAAAGATTCTATCTATCTACATACATCTTTCAACCACTAGCTAACTGACCTTAATGCACACATGTTTGATTAGTACTGTACTTTTGTAAATTAACTACTTGAAGACTCTGTTACATCTCATTATTACCTGAAAGAGGCGTGTGACCACATGGACGTAGGAGCCGGCTGCAGCCACAAACATACAAACAGCCAGGCTGGAGTACACATTCTTCAAGTGCACCTGTGTGGAATGAGATCTGCAAACACAGGTTACAATGAATGAGCAGGCAATGGAAACTTCAGATATGTAACTGATAAAGTACACGACTGACTGACAGAGCGCTGACTTACATCTGAGAGAACTTGAAGAGAGCATCAAAGTTGATGTTGCGGTCAAACACGTTCATGATGGAACCAGGGATAGAAACCCAAAGAGACTCTTGAATGTGGTGAACTCTGAACAGAAACACATCAAATAAAAACAGAAATAAAATACACTAATTAAAAACTCAAACATATTTTACAAACACACAAAAAAATGGCACGAAATTTCCAACAGTATAGAATCAAAAACCATTATCAGATTATTGTTATTTTACCAACAAATAACTATATAATAAATATATAATAATATACAATAACTCTATAATAAATAGATAAATATTAATAAAAATATTGTAATGTATATGTTACAATATTACATGTAGCTTCTACCTAAAACCTTGAATATATGATTTTTACTACGTTGTAGTATTAACATAAATGACTAATATTATTATTTTTATTATTATTATAAAAACTATTTATACTTCCACTTCCGGTCATAAGTGCGTAGTTAGATAAGAGTTTCACTTCATTACATTTCCCAACAGGCTAACGCTACAAGTCATAAATAGCACAAAATCACGATAAAAGAGCTAAAAACGTTTGTTATGTCATGCTATCAAATCGTTTCATAGCTGTTAGCTGGTAACAACAAAGGAACAATAATAATAATAACTAATATTGTTGGCGTAGTGAAGTTAAAGCGATAAAACAAATGTGTTAGACGTGCTAACATGCTAACAGCTAACGTTGCTAACATGTAGCTGTAATACGAAGCCTCCTGACCAGCTAAGCTAACCGCCTGTCGACACGATTCGACGTGTCATTTATGCTCCAGAAACAACACATAAAGCTGCTAATTTAACAGATAATGTTAACATGATTATAAACGAGGGCTCCGCATGATATCACAAAGGCACCTACGTCTTTAGCCCTCCTGAGCTCCGAGCTTTCTGTTTGTCTGTCTTTCTTCTTCCGGCTTCACTTTTTCTTTTTTTCCTTTTTTCTAAACCAAAACAGTACGTGTCAGTCAGCTCACGTGACGTCACCATGGAAACGCCCAGATATTTGTAGTCCCAAAGTAAAATCATTAGTCAACGAAATTAAACAACATGAATACATATATCGTCTATTTTACATTTAAAAATATTTTTAAGTATTTTTTATTCTTTACAAAGTGGCATTGTTAAGAAACCTTTATATTAACAGGCACTTCCTGGTGTTACCGATTAATGTCCCTGGTACACCTAAAATGGCCGACTCATAAATTTAGACGAAGCACCATCATAAACGGTTAGAAGAAAAACATCGAAATATTTCTTTTTTCGACGATTTCATTGTTGATGTTTCCCGGACTATGAGTTTAAATAAACACTATGAAACAACGACTATTATTATATTTGTTTAATCGAGCTGAATTAAATAGATAATGCGAGCATAGAAGTTACAGTGTACAATGATTGAAGATTGATATCAATATTATGACGTTTGATTATGACGCGTCGTGGAACTGCGTGCGACGCTTTCAACTTGACAAATATTTATATATTTTTTAATTTAATATTTTACATTTTCTTATTTTAAAAATTATATATTTAAGGAAAGTCTCATAATTTTTAAAACAATTAAGAAAATTTAACATCTACAGCTTCAATTAATAAAAAATAAAAATAAACTTCACATGCTTTATATAATCTTAAAGTAACAATTGGAATCCGATAAATGTAAAAAGTCTGATAGTGTACTCTAAAATGTACACTATATAGTTGGTAATAATGTGTAACTAATCAATATATACTAAACAATTGTTATTCTGTAGGACTAAAGCTAAATATGGGCCACAGTTTAATTTTAAAAGTGTTTTATAACAATTTTGCATGTTAAAATGTAATAGTATTCATTTGTTCAAGTAGTTCTGACAAATATCAAACTAATTACCTTTGCACTAAAGTGTAGTATCCCAGGGATGTGTGTATGACTACTTCAACGACTTCAAAACATTTTGTGTCTTACTCACAAACTCACAATGTGTGACAGGAACAAAGAGCACACGAGAACAGCTTAATATAACCATTTTTTATTAGAAAATAAAAAGTGGTAGCACCTTGTCCTTTAGAGTTTTGGTCAGATCAAGTAGACAAAATGAGTTTTGGATTGATTTGGAAACAAACAAGACAAATTGTGACAGTCTCAAACGAATACTTTTGGTCATCACAACTGGTACAATTTTTATTGTCATATTTAACTAGTTAACATGCAGGCAATAATTGCATCAGACATTAAACATAGAAAAAAATACATATTACCCAGACTTAAACCCCAACAAAACTAAAGTACTGAATTCAAAATGAAAAATACAAACTTGCAGGATTTATTGATTTGATAACATGTGTGTGATTTAACTGCTGATGTTTTTTTTTTTTTTTTGGATTATCTTTAGCTTTGACAGAAAATCGAGGCACAGATAAAACAGTTAAACACAAGGCCGGCCTCAAACTAGGCCAACGGATTACTGGACAATACATGTTTTTGGCCAATAAATACAGAAACAAAACGCTCACACATGCTTTAAAAAAAAATCAAATTTGATATTTTTCAAGTGTTGCACTGCAAGTACCACAGCCACATGGCATTACACTTGCTCTTGACAGTGTTTACTCACGCTCAGCATGACACATCAGACTGTGTAGGGCCTACAAATCTCTTTTCAGGCAGAACACCATTCTCTGTCCGAATTTCAAAGGCACAGTTTTTTTTTTTTACGTTCAGCACTGTCAATAAAAAAACAAGTGCAAGTTGTTTGTCATATAGTAATACAAGAAAACACGGTAACAAGTGAACTATTATTCAAACCTTGACTGAAAACGGTGGCATATCTGGTCGTCCTATGTGCCAACATAATCCAGTGTGTCTGCTTTTCAACGGACCATCAAAGACAAGATTTCACCCTGTTTACTTACAACATATCAAAACTGACCGCTTCTGATGTATACTTGTTGTCTAGAAAGTATGCTTATAGTACAAATAGGTAAAATACACTTTGTTTGTTCGCTCATTTACAGGTGAATAAGGCTACACAGTAATGTTTACATCTGCTGAATGCAATTATTGACTGGCTACTCAGGAGGTACTGTCCATGGGTTGCATAGAAGAACCACGTTCACTGTTTAAAAAATAGACTTCCTTATAAAACAACCTATAAAAAAGAAATCAATAAATGTATAAAATCTGGTGGAAATTTTAAAAAAAGAGCTGATGTTTTTTTCTTGTTGTTCCGTGAAGGCACAATAATAAAAAAACACAAAAGTCCAAAAAAGTCAAGTCAGGGCAGGCAGGCAGGCAGGCAGGCTTCTGCTTTGGCAACATCACCACTTGAATATTGACTGGAGTGATTGTGATGGGACTGCTTTGGTTGTTTTTCCGCTCTTTCTCAGCGTTCTTTCAAATAGTGGTTGTCAACAATGTCAGCGCTGAGGTTGGGAGGAAAGGCCTCAGATTGTAATCTATAGTTTCACTTCAGCCAAACACATTGTGTTGTTTTTACAGCCTTGGAATTTCCTTAACCCCGAGATAATACGATTTTCTAAACAGAGGATTTTGTGCAGAGGCTTGGAGAGCAGAGTCTGTAAACTCTTAAGTATCTATTCGAGATGTAAATGAAAAAAAAAAAAAAAAAAAGGGTTTCTGTTGTAGCTGAAGAAGTTTTCAAGCTGGAGCTCTGAACCGATCAGAGCGTCTCTACTGTCCACGGAGCTGGTCCAGCCGGTCGTAAACATTATCAGCTTGACTAAGTTCTTCAAACACAGGCAGAAGGTTGAGCAGCTCAGCGTCGTCCACGTCGTCGAACCATGACACGACAGGAACCTGACGTAGAAAAATATATACATATTACTAAAAACAACAGGCTTTTTAAAGCTAAGATAATCAAATTAACTGCTGAATATTTAAAGAGGAATACTATTTAACCAGAGGTGATGATGTGCCGTAAATAAGGATTACAAGTGAAGCAATATGTCTGCAACTAGTCAGATGATAGATTCAACATTTTGGGTAAAACGCAGATTTTTTTTTCACATTTTAATTTCTATTAAATGACCTATACACAGCTTTTGTCTAAAGTTAAAAATAAAAGTAAACTGAATGTAAGTTTGAGTTATCTTAGGTTAGTTTTAGGCTTTTTATTTCTTTTTTTTCAAGTTTATTTTGGGGCTTTTTATGCCTTTATTTTACAGACGGGACAGTGGATGGATAGAGACAGAAATCAGAGAGAGGGAGAGAGTAGGGAATGACATGCGGTAAAGGAGCCACAGGTCGGATTTGAACCGGGGCGCCCGCTTGGAGGACAACAGCCTCCGTACATGGGGCGCACACATTAACCACTATTCTACCGGCACCTCTTACATTTTGATTTATAAAACTAAATATTCAATAATGAAAGTAACTGGATGTATATTTTAGTTATCTTAGGTTTTTATTTCTTTATATAGAATATGAAGGTTTATAAACGACTAACATCATTATTTACTCCTAAAATCAGGATAAAAATCGGAGTTTGTAAATGTCTTAGCGGTCAGAACATCCAGGGCTCACTCTGCTATCTGAAGCTCTTTGACAGCTCCTTCAACATGATGAGCAATCTGTTTTTATTCTGCATGATTCATCCTTTTTGTAAGAACTAATAACACTCAAAGATTCTCCTCGTCAAGCTTCAAGATCTGGAGAAAACCAGCTCCAGACTTTAGTACAACTGTGTGTTTATTTCCATCATTATTTTGTCAAAACTGTCAGAGCTGTTTTCAACACAAGGAGGACGTAGACGCAGATCAGAACTCACAGCATTATTAGGGTGGAAGATGTAGGAGGCAGGAGAGTTGTCCAGGATGAGGGTTTTGTGAAGGTCTCGGCCCAGGCGACTCAAATCTTTGACGTAGCAGCCCTGGTGGAAAACACAAGACTCCCGGAATAACCGAGTCCTGAATACCCCACAGTGATCCAGCAGGTCCGTCACTGGGTCTGCGTACTGAGGGAGGACGGGGTGGAGGGGTGAAGAGAGCAGGAGAGGGAGAGCGGGGGGGAGAGGGAGGGAGGGGTGTCAGGTTTGGACTAATGAAGCACTTTCTATAAACAGCATAGAAACAGCATCTGAAATGAACACATCTGGATTGGGTTGTCCCCTCTACTTTGAATTAATCTGTTAATTGTGTCGTAAAGTCAGAATCAAAGTTAAATAAAGTGAGACGTCAACTTCAGGAATTCAAAGTAGAATCACAACCACGCTGCAAAACTCAATCGTTTCAGAGTAACGTCACAGGAAATTCTTCATCATGCTCACTTCAGCGTTGCAGTTTGTGCAGATCGATCGGGCTGACAGTGTAAATAATGTTAACTGAAGTAATTTATTTTGTGTTTTTGGAAATGCTGATTAAAAACTCCTGAGAGGAACTTTTAATTCGAGTTGATTTTGGCGCCCCCTGTGGACAAAGTAGTGTTGTAAGACTCAAAATCGCTCTCTGTCTCGAGACCTCTTTTTGAAGGTTTCTCCTCGTCTCGGAATCAAAATAATTTTGACTCAGTCTTGTCCCGGTCTCAGACTGGGAGGACTCTGGATTTTAAATCAAGACCACCATGCCTCTTTCTAAACAAACAAATAAATTCAATTCATTCATAATTTGATTTTCATCCCATGGTTACTGTCTCAACCTTCCCAATGTTCCGGTCTAAGTGAGTGATACGACCCCGTCCTGCACACAAGATGATGATTTTTTTATTGATATTTATGGTCTTGGTCTCGTCTCTCACTAGGGCAAAAATGCTACCTTTGAGTTTTTTGCAGATTTTGTCCTGTTTTTAACAAAGAATCTCATCGTGCTTTCTTTAAAAAAGTCAAATGTATCGTTCAGAAAATGTTTGTGTAAATCTGTTTCTGCAGCGTACTTTGAATCAATGTCAGACACCGACCCCGTCGCAGCATTTTCAGACATAAAAAATAACCATATGGATATAACACATGTTGTCACTGAGGGTGTGTTTGCTTTGGTAGATCATATTCTAACCACAGTCTGATTCAGAATCAGCTCAAAACTCCTCACAAGAGCTTTAAAACCTACAAAGGTTTACTGTTTGAGACGATGCGCATTGATCAACATCAACTGTAAATGCACCAGAGCTAACCAAAAGGTGTATTTTTTTCCAGTCTTCTATTAAATTTGCATTTTAAATCTGCATTATGTAATAATAAAAAAAAAAACAGGACATAAAAACAGAATGAAGAGGTTAAAAATAGCAGCCTACAAAGAGGGATAAACATTTGTCTTGGTTTAAATGGGTCGTATGACATCAAGCTTACATAAGCTTTGACTGTTAGCTCAGTTAGCTCAGTTAGCTATTCAGCAGTCACACTGTGGCTGTTTGTGTGTGTAAACATTTATTAACAGCTGGGTTTGAGGCGGTGCGATCCCCAGTGACTTAGTGAAGCATGAATATCATCATCCTAGTTATCACATCACATTTAGAGAGAGCAACTATTAGATAAATAATCAACTGGTAGATGGATTATTTGGATAATCAATGAATCGTTTTTTAAAGCAGAAAGGTCGATGATTCCAGCTTCTGAGAGGTGAAGATGACCTACTTTAATTTCTCATTTTTGATAGTGGATGCAGAATCTTTGGGAATTTGATTTGAACAAAGGAGCGATTTGAAGATTCATTTTTTTTGCTTTCTGATATCGTTTCATTTTATTAGAATTTCTCTTGATGATAACCAGCAGTTCTAATTAATCGCCCTACTTGTTTTGAATCAAACTAATACAGGGCGACTACAACCCACTCCAGATGAACACAGAAAACAAACTGGGGCTTCACACTTCAGCCGGGTGTTCACTATGAGCCGACTAACAGCATGTTAAGCAGCTGCTATCACTATGAAGAGGAGAACTAAGAGACAAGAGAAAGCACAACAACATCTGAAGGATCAGACATTACATCAAAGATCAAACAGCAGAAACCCGGCGCTGAATAAAATATGAACATCTATTTTCAGGATCTTTCTGATGTAAAGTACCTTTGCGAGGCTGGCTGTAAACAGCACACATTCAAACAGCTCTCCCATCCTCTGCAGGAACTCGTCCACATACGGCCTCTTCAGGACGTACACCTGCAAAAACAAAACGCTCAATCAGGAAGCAGCCTACACGAGCAGATTTTAATCGTCTTTAGCATTAGTCCCATTAACTTGTTCTCCTCATCCGTCGGCTGCTAATGGCCGGTTCCTGAAACAAGTAATCAAGAATAGGCCGTGCCAGTGTTAACCAGCCTATCCTGGATTACTTGAACCAGGCAGAGGCCCACTGGAGGATCCTGCACACGGGGTCCCAGGACTCACATTTCTGACTTGATTACATTTCCACATGTCCAACAGGGAGACGCTCTGCTCTGAAGAGGTCCATTTCACGCTGCAGGTCTTCTTCACAGAGTCGGTTTATCACTTATTTATGACATTTAAAGAAGAGCTGAGCAGAAATAAATCTTCTTTTTTCTGTTAATGCTTCCACTTGTGACTCTCTGTTCAACATCTGGTCAGTAGAGGGCTCTGTGCTCCCGTCACAGCGAACTCCAGGCTGATCAGTTACAAGACCCATCCCTTTTTTTTTTTTTTTTTAAGCTCAGCAACCGCTGTGAGCACATCAACATACATACACAAACACAACCCCCCTCCTCCACTGCAAACACACACACACACACACACACACACACACACACACACACACACACACAGTAGTTTTTACCTGGTGTGTGGTCCCCTCTATCTCCACAGGCACGATGAAGTCTGCATTACTAATGGGCTGCAGGGAGAACACAGAGAGGGAGAGAGGGTTGGCATGCTCGTTCTCATGTGTACATTCACATGGCATTACATAACGAGTGAAGCACGGTTGCCATAAATCACAGCGCACAGCCTACACAAACAGAACCTCATCCTCTAGATTTTATTTAAGCACATGTGAAGGCTGTGATGAAGGAATGCAAGGATATATCGACACGTAAACTATTAAATTAATCTCACATTTTCTGATAACCAGTTTGAAGTCATTCTGCTCTTCATGTGTTTCCTGTTTTTTTTTGCTCCTCTAAGACAGTTCACTGAATATTTGTGGACACATCACGGCATTTGAGGTTGATTTCAGAGACACTGGTCGACTTTTTTCCACCAATTTCTTCCATGTTACAGAAGAGAAAAAAACAAACCGATGACTCGTGAAAAAGGGTTGAAAGGACTATCTTTGGTTTGTGGATGAAAGGAGACATTTTTTTGACTACATGTTGGCTTATGGAGAAAACCAATCAACAGATTTGTCACCATTCTTTCTGACCTGTTACAGACCTAATGACTAACCGATATCCACGAAAGACAAAATGTCTGTGGTTTGAGGACAAAAAGAGACATTTGAGGAAGTCGCCTTGGACTTTGGGAAACTCTCTGTGATTATTTATTCTCGCTCTTCTCCATTTTCTGTTCTTGAATAAGTCAGAGCGCCACGTGATTGGTCAGGAAAATAATCAGATTAATCATCTGTTATGAAGAACATTTGATTACACTGTGTATGTCAAAGCCCAACAAGGGACGAGAATTGGAAATTAGCAGAAGTTATGAACAATAATCAGCTTCACAATCTGTACAGGAACTATGTTAAACTGCATCGTCCCTGTCAGAGATTTAAATCAAAATTCAAAATGATAAATATATGCATAAACCGATCATTGTGGTCAAACAATGATTACTTAAAACATAGATATTACACATATCTATAGGAATGAGTATATGTGGTGTTGGTACCTTGAATGAGCTGTGCACCAGGGTCTCATCCAGGTCTATGACCACACAGATCTTCCCCTGGTCCTGGTCCTCTATCTCAGGCAGGAGGCTGGGCTCATACTGCTGAGGAGACACATGAAGATTTATTTTAATGGTGCACAAAACACAAAACACGCAGGTGCATCATTTATCTTCTTCTGTGCTGATCAGGATGATTAAACCTGAAAGTACAGTACGGCTGTTTTGATTCCACCTGTGGGAAATTAGACTGTAGACGCGCATCATGTATGTGTGCATGGATGTACGTTTGAGCTTTATTGTATTAACTGCAGCGGCTTCTGTGGTCAGCCTGTTTCATTAAACTTCCCCAAAAACACACCTCTGCAGAGACTCACCTGCACAGCTAACATACTGAATTTCTAATAATCTCCTTTTCAATACCTGGAGTCCCATTTTGTTTTACTCTCTCTTTATGATCAAGCTGGCAGTAATTGCTCAAATATTACTAAACGAAACAGCTCATGAGGAGGTTCAAATTAAGACTCCAACGCCTGATGTCCATGAGCAACAACAACAACCCACGGCAACAAGGCCAACTTCTAATATGGCTTTATTTCAGTGTGCGCCTGACAGTCAATGTGCAGGCCGTAAAAACACTACTTCATGTTTTTCTTCCTGACACACCGGTGGACGGGCCTCAATGTTAAGAAACATGGCATCGCCTCAAAATGCTACTTACATGGTTTCTAAATCTGGCTGACAGTGTTTGCCAGCTGCGTGCAGCCGCCGCTTTGAGGCTTTATTTTCATCCACCTCAGCAATTACTGGTTAACAATACACCACTCTCTCTTCTCTCTCTCTCTCTCTAAATGTTGTCCTGAAGGAGTGATCGTCACACTGTCGCTCTTATCTTCCTTGGAGGATCAAGTGTGAACATCAAAGCGATTCCATATCCGCAGACAGTTGCGGTTAGCTTTCAAGACGTTCGGAGCAGGTGCAGCCCTCGGGTTTTTTAGTGCACAGTTGTAAAAAAAAAAAAAAAAAGAAGAAGAAGATCGCTTGAAGATGATAATAAGTGAATTTTTACGACAATCCTACAGATGGCCAAACTATCCAAACACATCCTCCTTTATGCTCTATGTGTGTGTGTGTGTGTGTGTGTGTGTGTGTGTGTGTGTGTGTGTGTGTTGGTGCAACAAGGAAGTGCAATCTTAAATAAACAAAAATAAAGGCAGGGACCGCACCGAGAGGGTTTTTTTCAAATTGTTTTTTAGTGGTGTGATCTTCTTGCTGGAATGGTGTTACCTTGACAACCGTCCCATTTTCCTGTGACTCCAGCAAGGCCTGCTGGGAAGGTGGCGGCAGTGGTGGCTGTGGTTTGGGGCCATCCTGAGCTTGGAGGCAACAGAAGAGTGCTTTGAAGATGTTACAACTCCGAGGCTGTTTCAGGGCCGAGCGGCTCACCTGGCCTGTTGGGACGCACAGAAAGAGAGACGTGTTTTTATGGAGGAAACTGCAGGTCGGCAAACATGGAGGAGAGGCATAAAAATCACACATGACACAAATCTATTAGAGGAATTAAATCGATGAAAAACACTGTTAAAATAATCGCATGTATTGGTTTAAGAACCTTGTATCAGAGATTAGTCGCTAACTTCATGCTGTCCATACGACCCTGACATGAACAGCTGCCTTTGTCTCTAAATGTTTGTGAAATTACATCATTGTTTTTCTCATTGCAGATTTTAATGATTAATTTCATTTTAACATTGTTATAGTCTGTTATCTAATTGACATGGTTTTATCATTTATGTAACTCTAATTTGTTGTATTTTTCCTTTTTTTATGAAATCAGTTTGTGCTGTTTTTAAGCTTTAAAAGTGGGATAAAATATATTTTTAAACTAAATTACTAACATATACCAGGAAGGAAATTCTACATAATTAGGCAAGATTTTCTTAAAAGAGCTTCTCCTTTCTTAAAGGCACCATCTACAGGGCATGGCACAGCCTGCACATGAAATCTGTTTCTAATGCGCCTGCCTCGGCTGCTGCTGCTGCTGCTGGAAATGGCTGGTACATGTTATATAATCACAGAGGGCGGGAAAACCCACACTTTTCAGCAGTACCTTCAACAGAAAACAGAGACAGAAAACATTCCAACCATTTTAAAGTCCAATACGTTGGGAGGGGGGGAGGGGGGTCGCCCTTTTAAGTAGTCAGAACAGACAGACAAGAGGACAGGCAGAGAGCAGTGAGCTGGACGAGCAGTCACACCTCAGTGACCTGTGCGGGTCTTTGATCAGTCACCGTTACCACGAGTGTCCCAGCCCCATATATACTTTGTGAGACTTGTTAAAAGAAAAAGGGAGAAAACATTCCTGCGAGTCCCCTCTGGTGTGTTTTCGTGTGAGGACTTGCAAGCAGATGCAGAATTTAAAACCCATCAATACATCATAAGGAGCGTAAAAACACAGAGCTATTACTAGAAAGAGGAACTGTTGACAAACAGTAAAAAAAAAAAAAAAAAAAAGAAGTGTGCCAGCCAACTGTATGCTCAGAGATTTATTTTTTTCACTATAATCTACAGTGTTCAGCACGCTGACCCTCCGGGGCTCTAATACCGCCACCAGTGATGATTGCACAACAACAGCATGTTTAAGACAAAGGACACGGGGGCTTTATTTCTGTGATTCCTCAGATGTCCTGAAACAATAATCAATACAATCCACATGATATATATGCAGTCCGCTTATTGATTTCCCACAGGAAGACAGTTCTGGCCATGTATGACATAACACATGCATCACATCTCTCCTGCATGTAAAAAAGGATAGAGGGCAGATTAATCCTGCAGACAAATCCAGCATTCAAAACATGCAAAATACACTGTGGACGCTGTTAATTATTCCCTAAACATAAAACATGGTTTTGGGGGCACGCAGCAGTACCTGCAATCGTGAAACATGCACGATATTAACCCCCCAAGTAGAGAGCCAGAATCAATGAGCAAAGCCTCTTTCAAGCGCGCAAACAACGAAATCTTTGAAAAGGCGCTACAATGGGCGTGTGCAGAGGGGTGTGTTTGTGCATTCCGCTGTCACACCGCGGCACCTGGTATTTCTATACAGTCCTGCTGTTACTCAGCAGCCACTCAGATCCCCCCCTTTACACCACCAGGCTATTAAACAAATGATTTATTACAGAAGCTGAGGTGTTTATATGCCTAATCAAATATTAAGCAAATGTAGGGGCAGTGCAGCAGCGTGCTGATCTGCGACCCACACCCGCCTTTTGCAAAAATATCAGCAAACCCCCCCCCTACAGTTTATAACAGCTTGTGTCTCTCTGTTATGTAGTGCTGCTGCTGCCTGTGGTGACAGTCAGACGAGCTCCTCGCACTCTACCTGGTAGTAGTAGGAGGATATGGGATGGTGCCAAACAAGCTGGAACCTGATCCACATAAATACATACAAGGCAGGCACACACAGCTCTGCTTTTTTTTTTTTTTTTTTGCAGGGGGGCCATGATGATCACATCACACAGAGGGAGTACTGAGGGGGGGGGAAGAGCCTCTAATCACAACAACACATGTAGAGAAGAAACAAGAGAGTTGCACAACAAAAGCACCCAAATTAAAAAATAATAATAATCAGGATCAACATTAGCTGAGATATGCATTGCAAAATTACATATAATAGAGGGGTGTTAATTACACAAAGTCATGTATTTACAAGTGAAATGTGAGAATTTTTTGATGTAAAAAAAAAAAAAAAAGGCTGTAATATATGTGCAATATCAAAGTGACCAC